>NC_054742.1:68474739-68781557 GCF_018143015.1 Lytechinus variegatus
CAAATATCACATTCGAATGCGGGGAGGGGAGGGGGGTTCGCCACGGGGCGATTAGTGGTAGTTTCTCGACAAGTTTTAAACTAATCTAAAGAAGAAAAAAGATTGAAAGAAGGAAGAGTCTGTTGCAACGCGGAAAAAAATGGCTGGGTCATAGAATTATCTATTACCCTTAATCATTTTAAAAAATAGCGTCATCTTTATTTCTTCTTACCGCCCCCATCAAAATAAGCTGCTGCCGCCCCCTTTCGAATGACATTAATTGGCAGTTTATTATAAGTAACATAACTAATATTTCCCAAAATGAACAAGGAAGTGCTTCTGTGAGTTTATTTTTCGGGGGGTGGGGCAAATATTGGGACGATTCAGTTTGAGCCAATCCTTTATCCAATAATCATCGAACATAGTTCAGAAAAATATGAGTAAATAAAGAAAGAAATTGATCAACAGATGGACAGTTTCGATGTCCATAATTCTATTTCTTTATTGCCTAGTAAAGGAGTTTATATATTTATCGCCGTATATATTATAGTACAGTTCAGGAGTAATAACAGTTCTAATAATAGTCAAAGAAAAAAAGTAAAGGAAAAGACATTTAAAGGGGAAGTTCACCCTGACAAAAAGTTTATTGTAAAAATAGCAGAAAAAAAGAATAAAGAAATATTGTAGAAGGTTTTCGAAAAATCCATCAAAGAATTATAATGTTATTAGAATTTCGATTATTTGATTTCTGAAGTCAGCATTCCTACATAGCGAGTGGTAATTGAAAATCAATGAAATGTCATTTTCTCAGAAAATTGAAAATGGTTTTTACTGTACTTTTTGTATATGTATATCAATAGACAAATCATTTCACATCCGATCATGAATAGAAAACAACAATAAGTAATCAGGAACCATCGAAAAAATGAAATTCATGCCTTTTTATATTACATAATCACAGGTGACTTTCTTAATCTTCAACGGATTTTCCTCAAACCTTCACCAATATTTTTTAAATTATTTTTCTGCTATTTTCACAACAATTTTTTCTTCAGAATGAACTTCCTCTTTAAGCTAAATCTGATGAATCAAACATTTCAGATCAGCGTGCTTGTATGCTCGACATAGAGATTTGTCACACTTCAACGTTTGCCGTTTTATCATTGAATCATATTTCTTAATAACTTGATATAAATAATAAAAAATCATATCTAGAAATCGAATTCTTATACTCTTGATAAGAGATAACGACTTGTCACATGGCGGCATACACCAACCAAATCGTTCAGTGCTCCTTTAACAATTTTTAAGGCTTTTAAAAGACGAGTATAAGTTAAGATTTCATTAGCAAGAAATTTAATAGCATAGGGATTGAATTGTGCTTTATACTTCACAGAACTCATAACGGTGTCAACTCAATACGAAGCAAACGATTCGACCTATCTTCATGATAAAACTACATACTTTCAAATTTCAACAAACTTTGATCATATTCACTTCATTCATCCATTAAAAATAACAACAAAACATGAATGCAATACGAATAATAAAAAGAAAACGATCAATATATTAAAAGTCAATATAATGACAAAAAGAAAGGGTAAAACCAATATGCAATAAATTAGGGGACTGGCAAAGGCCAAAGACTTATCGACATGATCGAGGCGGCAATTAAACAATTACAGCAAAACATAGGCTCCAATTTATTTAGAAGTTGATGGAGATTTGGCAAGATATGACTTATATCTATGTTTAAAGGACAATTCCACCACAACAAAAATTTGATTCGAATAAAAAGAAAAAAATATAACAAGCATAACACTGAAAATTTCATCGAAATCGGATATAAAATAAGAAAGTTATGACCTTTTAAAGTTTCGCATCATCATCGACTGTTTGCATGTCATTGAGTTTGGCACATCACTGTTTTTTGAAAAATAAGAAAAACTTTAAAATGTCTTAACTTTCTTATTTTACATCCGATTTTGATGAAAATTTCAGCATAATGCTTGTTTCATTTTTCTTTATTTATTCAAATCAACAATTTTCCCGGGGTATAACTTGACCTTTAAGAAACGATGTATCTCTTAACTGTTCTTTAAGAAATACACACATAGAAGGGAGATAAAGACGTTCTTGTTGAATAATTTTGAAGACGGAAACCCTAGACGATATACTTCTTAAAAACAGCCTATCTTTGACATTCTATTGAATGATTTGTTTTTTTATCATATATTTTCCAGCCCAAAGGACTGGGAACGCCTCTCATCGTGTTCACCGGGTCCGCTCGTCACGTTCGGGCTCTCATGGCGACAGCGACTGCGGAAACGGTGACAAGGAAGAGCCCTTACTTTAGTAGGAGCAGTGTCTTACGACCGTTACCGAATTCGAGTAATTCATCTACCACCTCACCCACGCAGTGGACCCCGCCTCGATCACCGTACAACCTGGTGCAAGAAAGCCTGTTCCACGATCCATGGAAACATCTCGTTGCTACCATCTTCCTCAACAGAACCAAGGGTGAGGATTCTCCCTGGTGTTTTTGAAAATTAAAACTTTAGTACGGAGCCTTTAAAGTGCCATCGACTTGACAACTTGGCGAGATACTTTATCTTGCCATGTCGACATATTAATCTTATTATGTCGACATGGCGAGATACGTTATCTAGCCAGGTCGACTTATAAAAAGTTATATGTCGACATGGCGAGATATGAAGTGCCCGAGGCCCGGCGAGAGGCCAAATATCTCGCCAAGTTGACATATAACTTTATATAAGTCAACTTATCAAAATAAAATATTTCGCCATGTTGTCATATAACTTTTCATAAGTCGACATGGTGAGATAACGTATCTCGCCATGTCGACATAATAAGGTTATTATGTCGACATGGCAAGATAAAGTATATCGCCAAGTCATCAAGTCGATGGCACTGTCTTAATTGATGACTTTAAACTTATTCATGATTCCACGGCTTCCATTTCGACATACTTTTTTTAAAGATTCAATTTGGCAAGATATTTTCTCTCGTCGTGTCGACAAGAGTCAATTTGGAAGATATTTTCTCTCTTTGTCGACATAATAAAGTAATTGAACTCGATCGCATAATATTTGAATCCGTCTCGTGTAATGTTACTTTCACACAGGGGTGGCACATCAGGGGGGGGAGAGAGAATCCCATGCACTGTGATCTTTCTCATTTTTTTTCAAGAATTTTATTTTTGTACCGCCCCTTGCTTTCAGAAATAGCCTACTGAGCATGGTTTTCACTGCAGCGGTTGGCTGATAAAATCCACTAATCAACACTTTGATAAAGGCCAAAACACAAACTCTGATTTTCAACCAGAAGAGGAAGCAATCTGTTATCATATCGTGTAATCACCGCCTCCCAACTTTAAAAAAAATATATTTTCTTTCATTGTGATTGATGCGGGCGGGAGTAATGAAAAGGAAAATTCTATTCAGTTTTGATTTTTTTTACTTGAAGGATCGAAAGCCATCCCCGTTCTCTGGCGGTTCTTTGAAAAATGGGACACAGCGGAGAAGACTCGATCAGCTGACTGGCAGCTGATCGCTGATCTGATTCAACCACTGGGCCTTCATGAAAAACGTGCCAAGATGCTCATTCGATTCTCTGGTAATTATTAAGAGCAACGAATATATAGTAATAACGTTATATCGGGTTTGATACTGTTCTCAACTTTGCTATAGATTACTGTTCATAACTATTTGTTTTTTTTTTAATTGATTTTAGTTTGAGAAATAAATGATCTTACATACAGCAAAAAGGGGAGATAGGGGTGAACGGGGGGGGGGGTGAGTGGGCTTTTTATAGATTAATAGATTACACTTATTTTAAATTCTGAAATAACGAGAAGTGTATAATAGTTGTACAAATGAATGAAATAAGGGTTCGGTTAACATGCCGTTTTATCATTAATTTCTATATCTGTACGATCTGTATGAATATTTTACATAGGTCTACTGGCGGATGCTTCATTTACGATCGTTTTTTTTACAATATATCTTAATAAAAGATGAACCTTCAATATACTAAAACTTTTGTTTTCATGGTAATAATAGGAAAATATGAAACTTCATAACTTCATTTGACATGATTTGATTTTGCTTCATGTTTAATCCATCTATTGTACAGTGAAATAAAGTTTTTAAATGATTCTTCTTTCATGTAGATGAATATTTAACTAAAAGTTGGACGTATCCCATTGAGTTACACGGCATTGGGAAATATGGCAACGATTCCTACAGAATCTTCTGCGTCAATGAATGGAAAGAGGTAAGAATTTCTATTAAAAAAAATAATTCTATCAACATTTTTTGTCACTATTAAAAAATCTCGCCGCAACTCGGGCGATCGAGGATCTACCAAAGTGGGAACACTACTCCCCCCCCAAAAAAAATGATGGAGACCCTTTTCCATGCAGTAAAAATCATTGGGTCAGGGGCGGAGACCCATCCCGCCCCCTGGATCCGCACCTGTTCCCTTGACTTTTTCCCTTTTCTACCATTCCTCCAATGTTCGGTCCCCCCTCACCTTGAATTATCTATAGTATCTTGTCACACCCTCTCGACCATTAGCTTACCTACGGGGGGGGGCAGAGGGGGCAGACTGCCCCCCTGACGAGTCACAACCCATGCAAGGGACGTATCCCTGATTCCTGCCCCCCCCCCCGACGAGTCACAACTGATCCCTTGCCCGCTTCTTTGAACTTGAAATTTGGGGGCAGACAAATTCGCCTCTCCCCCTGTGGAAAATCCTAGGTATGCCACTGCTCTCGTTGTGTTCTCTCAGTCTGTCTTTTAATGTTCCTTTAAAAACTATGCCTTTTAAAGAGAAGTTGAGTTAGTTGGTATATCCGGATGAAATTCCTCTTTCACTTTCATTATTTTTTTTTAATATTATATATCTAAAAAAATCCCCTCTTGGTTTTCATCATTTAGAAATTTAGCAAAATTAGCTTGAGTTGAAGAAAAAAAACACGCATATATGCATAAATAAACGTTTTGGTATTTCTCGTTAAATGGAGAAATAATCAACATACTCATTTTTTTAACTTCTAATATGACGTCATGGTATGTATCACAGTTTCAATATTATTCATGGAAAAATCTCCAAATCATATTTAAATAAAAGTGAAAATAATTTCAACTTCATTTGTTTTGCTTCTGTTTGCATTTTTAGGTCAAACCTCAAGATCATATGCTTAACAAGTACCACGACTGGCTTTGGGAGAATAACGAAAGACTGGGAATATGATTAATGCCATTATAGTACCCGATCATGATGTCGTTGATGCATGCTATTTTCATTATTAACCTTTATGTATTACCTGTTTACTGAAATAATATTACAATCTTTTATAGTGATGCATATTGAATTACACTGCGAAACCTTTAACCTCACTTATAATATTTGCCCGTTCATTTTATCCATCTCTAAATAAATCTTGATAGTGTATCTACACAGTTCTGGTGAAAAAAATATGAAGATTCAATTTACTAGAATTCAAGGCCCCATTTCATTAAAGTTACTCTAATTGTAGTTTTCTTATGCATTGGTATAGCTTTCAAAGGAAGCCTTCGTTTTCATCGATTAAAGATCATTTCTACCATTGTAGTTAGTAGTTAACCATGCAGTTACCATAATATATATATATATATATATATATATATATATATATATATATACAGTGCGTATCAAAAAAAAGTTTACACTTAGAAAAAATCCTGTAAAATTATATATTTGTAATATCCTAATGATTTTTCCACATTTTAGCATTGGTACAGATCCATTTAAGCAAATGACGATATAACTGTCGAAAAATATTTCCGCTTGAGTGAGCACCACTTACTTTTGGAAAGTTGGTGAAAAATGATTTGCGCAGAACTTTGAAATAGTTATGCGAATAAAAGGAGACCTTAATCATGAAGAACACGTGGAATTTAGCTATTAAAATTGATTTGAAGATATCTTTTACCTTTTTAAACTTGTTTCCTTGCCCAAAACACTTCGAAGAGTGCATTGCGCCCCACCCCACTCCCCCACACACCGAGTCCATCGTGACGATATTTGCTTTACACTGAGCTGTGATTTACATGAAATGGCTTAGGCTTGATTTTCATATTGTTAATCATTGCCAAGCTTGGGAAAAGTGTGGAGAAACAAGTATTAAATGAAAAATGAAATGTAAAGCCACTTTAAATGATAAAAACTTAGTGAAAAGTGCTGGAGATGGCTGATATAAACTTTTGTTCAGATTCAGGTATGTCCTCAGATCCAGCTGGCACAAAAAGGGTAGAGGTTGTGCTTACTAAGTGTTAAAATTTCAAATTTGGGCGGCAAAATTGTTACAAAATGCTTGAATGTATCTGTTTTATTTCAATTGGCTAAAAGTGCTAGGGAAATTTATGAGAAATGCTTCGCAGGGTAAGTTTGATTTCGCCCCTTCCCCTTGACACAGCGTGAAAACAAGCATTTCTGCGCAAACAGATTTCTGCGAGCTTTACAAAAATGGACAGTGCTCACTCAAGTGTAACATTCTGTCAAAACTTTTACTTTCATTTGATAGATGAGACCCAAACCCATAATTATATGTGAAAAAATTACCCACATGTTGCATATTTTTGAATTCCCAGGGCGTTTTCAAAGTGTAAACTTTTTTTTGATACGCACTGTATATATTATATATATATATATATTGTTGCTACGTGGCCATCATCTTTCCCTTCCCTTCATTAAAAGTCAAGTTCACTCCAGAAAAAAAGTTAATTTGAATCAACATAAAAAATCAAAGAAGCATAAGTGACTGCCATAACACTGAAAATTTCATCAAAATCGGATGTAAAATAAGAAAGTTATGACATTTCAAAATTTAGCTTATTTTTCACAAAATAGTTATATGCCCAACTCAGTGATATGCAAATGAGAGAATCGATGATGTCCCTTACTATTTTTTTCTTATTTTTTGAATTATACAATAATTAAAATTTCACTCATTTGACAACATGGACCCTCTTGTTTGTACCACAGAATGGTAAAGCAGTGGGTAAATCCATGCGTTCAGGGAGAAATAAACGTTTGTTTCACATGAGCAGAAGAAGAAAATTAGAAAAAATTCATATTTCATGTAAAGAAATACAAAAGAAATAGTGAGTGGATGATGTCATCAGTCTCCACATTTGCGTACTGACCAGGATGTGAATATAACTGTTTTGTGAAATTGAACAAAAAATGAAAATATCATAAGTTCCTTATTTTCCAACCGATTTTGATGAATTATACAGTGTTATGCTTCTTTGATTTTTATTCTAGTCAACTTTTTGTTGGGGTGGAGTTGTCCTTAAAGTAATTAATGCATTTTCTATTTGGCCGAAGCTATTATATTTTTTTAATGTAAACATTTTTAAACTGTACTTTCAGGTATTTTTCCTCCTTTGGATGATTTAAAAATAAAACTAAATTGTGGATGGAATAATGTAGGCTGAAAAGTATGGGGGTATAATCGTCGGATCGTTGAATTCGATTCTACAAAATGGTCTGATTTTTCGTCTGTCTGCTTCACTGTAAAAAATAAAGTGCTAATTTAACCCTTACAGTGCTTGTATAGTGACTGCACTACGAGTGCTGATTTTTCTAGTTCAAATTTAAACTAGAAAATCAGCACTTGTAGTGCAGCTACTATACAAGCACTGTAAGGGTTAAATTAGCACTTCATTTTTACAGTGTTGTAGATAGGCGTAGATTTTGTTTGTCTTTCAGAGTGCAGGCTGTAAGAATTTGAATTCAGAACACAATTTCATCTTCAAGTCTTCAAAGGAATAAATAAAATTTATTCACATCGTACTTAAAAACAACTCATACATTGATTAAAATATACTCTTTCAAATATATCGTGCATACAATAATTCTTATATGTATCTGTATACAGTGTGCAATTCGGTGTTAATAATCCTATGCCATCATTTTACGTAAAAATATTTCTACTTGATGAAATCACGCATAATTTGAATTTGTAAAGATGTTGTTTACACTGTAACGTATAATATACTCTTCATTACATGTTGATATCCGTATAATATGTTTCATTGCGTAGATTTCACTGATGGCTTTAGTCTAAATTTAGACTTATATGAAATACATTTACTTCATGAATACGTTTTTTTTTACTCCATTCCCGGCTCCATTCCCAATGAATTGCTGAAATAAATGTACAGTTTGAGATACATTTACATCAAAGATTTGTAGATCATGTTCTTTTAACGTGTAGATGGTGAACAATAAATTATTTTTTTTAGATCATATTATACGAAATCTGTGCTTTTTTGCGTAGTTATAAAAAAAAACATAAATACTGAAATTACTCACACCAGTCCTGTATCTGTACGATTATGAACACATCGGAGAAGTGTTGACACGAAACAAGTTTAATTTAGGACTAACACCAAATGGGTGTTTAAAACAACATCGGTGCCAATGAACACCCCTCAGTCTGGTTTGGTCATAAATATATACCAAGCTGGTCTTAAATATATTAATGCCGATGTTTTCTTTTTCAGTGTATCTCTACCGCTTTAAGTATAAAAGTGCTAAATAAATCTAAAACAATATACATGTATACATTGAAACATGAAGGGAATATCCTCCCAAAAAGATTTGAAAACATCTCTTCCAAAAGGCACTACACTGCAAAAACTCCGGTGTTGATTTACCACCAGTCAGGAATGTATATACCGTATGTCCACATCAGAGAAGACTGGAAACAGCCCCAGTTTGGAATCTAACCGATTCTGTTTTAATACTAATTGGTGTTTTATAAACACATATCTGGTGTTAGACCAAAACCAAACTGGTGTGGTGTAACACTTTTCTGGTGTGGATATATTATATACATTCCGGGCTGGCGGTAATTCAACACCGGAGCTTTGCAGTGTAGGCCCATATTCATCTTCATTTACATAATTATAACGTGTTTGATTTGCCACATACACTTAAAAACAACGGTGTTAATAATAATAGCAAATTGTTTATATATAGTGCTTCTCCCAGAACGGCTCAAAGCGCTTTACAGCATAATTATCATTATCCCGGTCATTGGATTCATTTTATTCCCGCACGAAAGGTGAACAATTTCCACTCCCTGGGGAGCATTCCTTGCATGCGTTCATCGCAGCCTCATTATGGTGCTGGCAACATTAAGCACCTGGGTCGAGAGTGGTAAAGTGTGGATTAACGTCTTGCCAAAGGACGCTATATAGACCGCGGTGGGATTCGAACAAACGACCCTCTAGTTACAAGGCGAGAGTTAGAACCACTCCACTACACCGCGGCTCTTCCACAACATATACCATTTGGTGTTATGAGATGACCAGTCAAAGCATTAAACCAGTGTTAATGCTATGGTGTTAGTTCGACACCCATTGGTGTTATTCTGTTTGTTATAATTGACACATGGTATTATATTCAAACCCCACTGTGTAATTTTAACACCCGAGTGTTGTTTTAACTCTGTTTGTCAGTTTAAAGTGTACGGTATATTATGAAGATTAGATGGAAGTTTGTGCGTTTTCTCTAGGTTTTTCTAAAACTTGAGGTCAACACGTTTTTATCAGAGAAAATATTCCCTTTAATCATGATATTATGATATTACCAACTCTGTTTTCATGTAGATTTAGAACAAAGTTGGAACTGACCTCGTAATTAATGGACCTAAAAGTGACCACATTTTCAAAATGTAAGGCTGTAATCCTTGCGAGCACTTAATTCTTACTCGTTAGGTTCAGCCCCTGTATTTATATATTTTTTTATACTTCTTAATTAATGGTCACCCTCGGCTGTTAATCAGTTTTTCTTATATTAAGTATACGCATAATTACAATTGGCAAGATATGAGCAAGGAGAAATGGTCAAAAGTTCAGAAAAAAATTACATAAAGGGTGACCAATAAGATAAAGTATACGCTCTTCGTGACTCTTCCAAGAATAGTTTAAGAACAACTGGTGTGTGGAAGGTCAAGTGCTTTTCTATTTCGTTAGAATCAAGATAATTCTATATTTTCAAACATCGTCAATAAATTTAGGCATAAATATATATTTATAACAAAATATTTCATCTAAAAAGCGTCATGTTAATTTTATCATTTGCCCTGTCATGTTTCAAGCGGCTATTTTAACCAACAGGAGCAATTATCATTAGGCATTCATGCATGGAATGTATATTCACTAACCATATGGATATCTACATTAATTATTCGCAAACTTTTGGAAAGAACGAGGCCATCGGTGTTGTCCTTTGTCACCCAACGTCTGCGGTCCTCTCCGAAACGGAAGCAGCGTTTGACAGAATACCCTTCAAAGATGTCGACCTCGTACCTCGTATCGACGGGGTTTCCTTCAAAGCAGATTCCTTGCTGGCCTTTGCGAGTCCTTTATCTTCTTGTATGGCCGACAGTTTGTCCACCTTACCTAGGTCACTCTTGAATCTCACCATCCTATGGGTGAATCTCCTCGGTGTCCCAAGCAATGTTGGCTGGCCCATATCTTCGAGTTTCTGGATCGCCTCCGACTGGGCTGTTTTCAGGTTGATGATGTCATCACCCGAAGAACACCTTGTTTTGCTCTTGATGACTGTATCCTCCAACAAACGACTCGTCAAGTTCTTGTCCAGCTTGCCGGAAGTGGCGGATTTGATCGCCGGTAGAGGCTTTGGCTGTTGCATCGTCGGTTTGTTCAAGGTTTGCTTCCTTGAGTCGCGATGCTGCAGCGCCACCTTCGCACCCGTCGTCTCTTTCACTCTTGTAACTCTCAGACTAGGACAAGATTGATCACTTGATGATGTCCGACGCTCATCCGTCTTTGTGGATATTTTGGAAGCATCACATCTTATAGGATCATCCTGTAGACAAGGCTTACTCTCAACCAGCCGTAGAGGTTTTAACGGGTTCTTTACTTTGGCGTGACTTCCTAAAAGACGTTGCTTACTTCTGGCATCAGTTTCTTTGTTGTCGACGACGACGACGACGGGTTTGTTGACATTCTCTTTCGCTTTTTGTTTGGACATCGTCCCTACAATTTTCCTGCAAATAATAGATAATTAACTAGCCATTATACGTCTTGTTTTGAAAGAGTTCGTTATAATGGATACATGTACGAGATATTGTGTAAATAAGATAAGCCATTTTTCTTCAACATATTTTTGTCCGCCTATATTCCTCTTGTCCTGTTAATTTCGTTCCTTTCCTTCACCAAAAATTTGAAGAAAGTGATAAACGGAAAGATTCTGATTAGGCCTATATTAATACTTCACGGTTTAGTTACCGAATATAATCGTCTGCGTGAGATATTTTATATCTCAGACAGTGTAGGTAGCAAAATTTCGTCGGGTTTTAATGGGACAATGCACCCTTTTGCGAGAAAGGTAAAAAGGGACACACCCGGTAATAGAGGTGTCGAATGCCCGAATGAACACCCTCCCCCCCATCCGTTATTTTTCAGTGAGGTCGCAGGTGGATGAACATCGGACTCGGACAATAAAAAGCGGATGGACATCTCTTTTTTCTCAACAAAAAGTCGCCCTTCCACCATAACCAAAATATGACGTATTACCTCTACTGAATGAGGGTGTATTTGTATAAACTTCTACATGTTCGAAAATCTACCCCCCCCTTAATCTATGATCTGGATCTGTTCTTGGACTTACTTGACATGAGAGCTGTGACGGAGTGCATACGGAACATGACGAGACTTGACGCTCCTAAAATCCAAAGTTAAACAGAAACAAAAAAAAATCGAACAAAACATTAAGTAAGTCCAAAATGTAATCATGATAATTCGGAAGTAAAAACTATTAATACTTCACTAATGTAACATTTCAACTTATATCAGTCCCTTAAAATCTAAAGGGGTGCGATCTTTAAAAAATGGGCGAGCTGTGTATGGATTCAGGGGATGTAATAAACGATGCCCCTATTCCTCCGAATAACAACCCTAATTGCAATATGAGGGGCCTATATCGTAGGTAAACTCCAGGTAAAAATATTCCGGCAGAGATGAAAGATCGTTTGTATTCAGAGTCAAAACGACCGTGAGTTTATAAAGATTGCTATCACAATGATGTATTTCATACGTATTTCAAGTTAAAATCACTTTCAGTTTTGTGACTGGTTTTAACAACACGAGACATTTTACAACACGGGCCCCTATATCTACCCCCTCCCAAAAAAAATAATAATAATAATTCAAAGTAAATCTATATGATAATGATGAGGATAAAAAAATGCAAATTATTATGTAAGTAATGTTCTTGATGCAAAGTCTTGTAATTGCGTTTTCAAGAATGCCCCGACAAATTACCTTATTCCCTTATATTCATAATCTTATCAATAACATACCCAAGAGGCAAGATGGTCGAGCCTAATTCCAGGTTATCCACTTTCCTTTGCAGTACTCTTTTGATCAGTTCACCCATCGGGACTGGATCAGCACCCTTTACTTGAGAAAACATTCGATCCGAAACAACCCCACCCTCACCAGGGGAATGTGACATCTTAGGTTGCCTGTAAAAAGAAAAGTGTAAAATAGTATAAATAAAACATTATCACTCGAAACAGAGGCGGATCCAGAGGGGGGGGGGTATCCGGCCCGTGCCCCCCCCCCCCTTTAAGAGCCAATATCAACATTTTTTATGTAAATATGCAGTTTTTACCCAACCGTCCCCCCCCCCCTCCTTTGAAAATGAGGACCTTTTTTTTTTCTTGTCAATTTTTTTCGTGGACGAAATGACCTTAAATTTTTGGAGTTTTTTTTTCTTGTCCAATTTTCCCCTGGTGCACCGTGGGAAATCCTGGGTCCGCCCCTGTAAAATAGCATGGATAAAACATCACTTGAAAGAAGGAAAATATATCACTTTAAAGGGCTTGGTACTGCAACATTAAAAACGAGATAATAAAAATACAGCTCATACAGGTATCGTGTAAACTAGAGAAAGGGGTGGGGGATATGTGATTGAAAAAAATCCAAAGCAAATAAAATAATTATTTTGAAAAGCACAATGGGTTACCTTATAACAGAATACCAACATAAAAAACTTTATTTAATCAGATGTTCTGGTTTGAATCATTTGCACAAGAATAAAGATACATTAAAAAAGAAAATCTGCAAAGATTTTGAAAATCGAGAAAGTTCATGCGAGTTCGGTTGTAATTAGACTTATAAGAAGTATGATTATTCGTAATATATCAGACACGTGACTGCATCGATAATCAGTGTGGCTAATTTAATGTTATTTCCATTAAATGAAACTGTTTCTATGGTAACATGCCCATACTTTATACTGAATCATCACGTTTCCATGGTAACTTACCAAGACGTGTAGTTACTACCCAGCAGATCTCCCGGTGTCACGGATATTGATGTTGGTTGGTTCGCCATACCGCCTGATAATTTACCGCTATCGCGGAAAGCGTTTCTTCGCCTGGTTTGGAGTAGTGTTGATGAGGTCCCAGGTCCTTGGAAAAAAAAGTATGATGGAAGCACAAAATGACTCACATTTCATAACGTGTATTGATGATAAAAACTATTTTGATAAAAAATGGTATTCATTTGGGGACATATCCACCTTGTGCTCAAGACGCTACATTATTGTCTATTACTTATTACTGTTAATAAATAAATGAATAGAAAATAAAATGAACATCCACTTAATCAGGGGCGGCGATTTAGGGGGCAGGGGTGACCACCATTATGGTTTTTCAATGAGTAAAAAAAGGAAGAAAAGTTGAAAGTGAAATATTATTTTTTGAAAGACGCAGAAGGGGGAAGAAATACTAATGAAAAAAATGAGGGAAAAGCCTGTTCTTATGTCATTGGTTACAAATTGTTTAATTAGTGTTTTGGGGTAATCTTTCATAAACTTTGAGTGACCACAATATCAATTCCAATCAGATTTGTTTAAAAAAGAGGTGAACAACTACGTAATTCTCGTAAAAAAAATAATAATGGAGTATCATGTACGCGTGTATATACGTGCATGCGTGCGTTTTGTGTGTGTGTGTGGTGGGGGGGGGGGCTTTAATTATTTTACTCATTGAGCCGGGAGAAATGTGATATGTTAAAGCTAAACAGTAACTCACCTTCTCTCCGCTGTCTCATTCGACCCCGAAGCTGCTCCTGAGCCTTGTCACGCTAGAAAAAAAAGAGAAAAATAAGGGCGGATTAAACATTGAAACAATAATATTTTATTGCACTTTCATAAAAAAATAATAGTTTATATGATTAACGACCATATTAAGTGTGTGTTTGATGCTAAATTATATATCAGTCGAATTGTCATTAAAAAACAGTCGATAAACATACTTTACAACCCAACAGGCTATGGCTTCACAATACAAATATGAATAATGCATGTCACAAACTGCATTGCAATTTGATTTATGCATCATACACTATATTCGTGCGCAGAGTGCTCAATATTATGCATGACTGAAAAAATATTGTCTCCCATTTCTCAAATAAGATTTTATAAAAGGCCGCACATTGTGATTTCTAAAAGATAATATGAAATTATATTGCAATTCAATGGAATCTAGTGAAGAACAATTTATATTCTCAATCTATAATTCTACCCTGTAACAACACTGTTTTATTTAAAAAAAAAATTGTACAACGCTATTTTTAGGAACTAAAAATCTAAGTAACAAAGTTTAATTTTCAATAAACAAAGCAATGTTGTTTAAACTGTTAAATAACTAATGTAAAGTCAATAGAGTAAATAGCCTTGTATGAGATTTCAAACAGCATTTTTACGATGTACATAATAAACCATATGAAAAAAACTTTTTAAAAGTACAAAATTGAAACATATTGGGGAACTATAATGAATAGGAAATGTTTCAACATTATTCCATTTGACATGATCGACAGTGCCGCTATCAAAGTAATAAAACTATTTTACCTTGCGTTTTTGTAGCATCGCTGTCGTCGTCATTCTGAATTCGGCATTGAAGTCCTAACCTAATGATTTATGGCAAAGATAGATGGAATATCAACAACAAACGTCTGAAAAGAATATCACTCTTCGACTTTGTTTCTATGTATACGTATCCAATATGAGCTACATGTCTCTGAATTTATATTTTTTTTATATCCAGTAAAGTATAAATTACCACCCCCGTGCAGGTGGTGATGATAATAATGAAAATGACGATGATGATGATGATGATGATGGGGATCATGATGATTATGTTGGTGGTGTTGATGATGACGATGATGATGATGACTACGATGATGATAATGATAATCGATGATGATCTTGATAGTGATGATCATAATGATGATTATGATGACGATGATGATAATGGTAAGGATAATGGTGAAGAAAATGATGATGATGGTGGTGGTGGTGATATTGATGATGATGATGATAATGATGGTGATCGATAATGATGATGATCTTGTTAGTGATGATGATAATGATGATGATGATGATGATGATGATAATGGTGAAGAAAATGATGATGACGATGATGATAATGATGATAATGGTGAAGAAAATGATGATGATGGTGGTGATAATGATGATAATGATGATGATGATGATGATAATGGATGATAATGATGATGATGATGATGATAATGGTGAAGAAAATGATAATGATGGTGGTGGTGATGATGATGATGATGATAATGATGGTGATACCATGATACTATTCAATTCAGAATATGGCGTTACCTTTAGGTCGTCATTTCAATAATTCACACAATGTTATGATTAATGACAAACGAAAAGTTGCTATATATTTCTATGCAAAATTTTCATTATCATCACAGTGTCATTAAGTCAATAATAAATCATCCTTTAATAAAAAAAAAATGTCCACGTCTTACCTTGCCTTTTTTTCGTCAGTTCTATTATAACGATTCTATCGTCGGGATCATCATGGCCATACAATCTTGGTGATTTAATTCAAAAGATAAACGAAGAAAAATAATCAAACACTGCACAAAGTCTCGTACTTTGATCTTCGTTAACTACATGAGAGACTCCAATTGGTGTTGTTTGCATATGTTTTGATATCATTTACCGAGAAAGCGATAATGTTTGCACATTGCAATTATTGGTGCATACATTTCATGCTTCGCTATATGTAAGCATATTTACACAATGAAAATGATACCAAACGGTGTCTTAACAATGTGAAAAAATATACATGTATAAGTATATTTACCTTTATTTCCAGACCAGCTCTTCAATCCGTCTTCCGTCTCCATCACAAACTTATATGGACTGCATGTTTTCCTTAATTCTCGCAAATATATATAAAATATACACTCGCGAAACAACACACCGTCCAATGCTTACATGAACAAATAAAATGGACAGGAGTCTTTGCGACTTAATAAGCCGTAATTAAAGTCAGCTTACATGCGAGTAATGAATAGGGAACAAGAGAATGAGCAAATTATCCCCCATTATCACGTTATTGCGTGAAGAAGAGACGGGCTTGTCGCCATCTTGTCACTTGGAGAAGACAAGGCGACTATCTCGAACAATTCTAAACATCAGTTCAAGTCAACGCTGGATCCATTAAATGATGCATTATAGACGAGCAGGATCCAATATTCCAAACCACGAAAGAGTTATAAAGTCTTCAAAAAGATGTCGTTACAATTGCAACACGCTATCCTGCCTATAATTATCAATCCCCTTCCTGTTCCACGACAATATTCCTCTAAGACTTTATATACGGCTCCGGTATAATTATCGATTTTCAAAAGGGTTGTGGCGACATTATTACCCATTATGTTTGGTGTATCAACCCACTGCCCGAATCGGTCAACCCCCTTGGCTGGCAGAATGGATTTTATTGACCCGATGGTAGACAATCAAACTGTTTATAAATCGTGAAGAAGATCGCATATATCGCGGATTACACCGGTATGTTTGTACCACTGTATGGAGAGGTTTATCGGCAGATGAAGATCTTAGAGAGCAAAGATTGTTGTTATCTTCCATCCACAAGACTGCAGTAAATACATGCACAGTCTCAGTGCTTCATTGATCATCATGCGCTGTAAAAAGCTGTTTAAAATTTCAAGCACGTTGTGTAAACCCGTCACTCTAACAACTACTGTTTAAACTGTTTAAACTTTTTAAACAAGTTGTTTAAAAGTTTAAACAATTACAAGAAGTTTAAACAACTTGTTGTTACAGTGACAGGCTTAAACAAAGTGTTAACTATTCTTATTTTTACTGTGTGCGAGAAGGGTGATTTACTCATTTCATTCTCTAGACACAAGTCTATACTATTGGTTGGCCATTGACTTTTTTAAAAACATAAATCTAAGCAATATCAAAGACACACATAATATTGTTTAAAGAATTAATACTCGAACGGGAACACTTTATTCAGATAATCCGAAGCGATCATCAGCATACGACCAAAGGCGATTGTTCTTGTATATTTGCAAATTTAACTTTTGCAATAGGCCTATCATCGAGGGACTGCTCAGGTGCAGAGTCTACGAAGAGGGGGTGCATCTTGGGCTGAGAGTCCGCCCCCCCCCAAAAAAAAAAAAATCATTTCATTTCATTATTTTTTCCATTTCCAACAATCATTTACATTTACAATAGTTTTGTTACATACATCTTGATATAATTATAATCAATAAAACAAAGAAACTTATTATGTATAATAATCAAGATAACAGGTCGGAAACGGAGGAGGCTGCTAAAAAGCGAAGCTTGTAGGATGCAGCCTCCTATAACATACGTATGAAGAATATAAACAAAACACAAACACAACATGGTAGAAATTTGAACTTAAAACTATCTGAATGAATAGTTTAAAAGAAATAGAAATGAGAGAAAATAGCAAGATCAGTGGTCTCCAGATTCTTGCCCCAACACTCACAGCGAATTTACGGATCAACAGGAAAACGAAAAATATCATATTTCACAGCTCGTAGTGCTGAGTATATATGAAAAATATAATGTATGAGTGATGAAGAGTTAAAAAAAACTAACGAGTATCTTGGAGAAACTTTTTCAACTTAAATTTAAAAGAATTTAGGCTTGGGGAAAATAAGGAGAAAGACATAACGATCTCGTGCAATTTAAATTTAATATACACTCTTAAAATGTTGGGCAACATACTGTCCACTCAACATTTGGTTAAAAAATATATCAAACTCTGCATGAGCAGTTTTCAACCAACAGTCCTATACTGTGTATTTTTTTTTACCCAAAGCACACGCATTATTGGTTTTAAACTACCCAGAATTTGATAATTGTTGTGTGGACCGGTATGTTGCCCAACATTTACGAAATTCTGCATTACAACCTCCCCCCAAAAAAAAAAAAAAAAATGACCCTCATACACTCGTAGAATAGTTGGTTAAAAAATGCGCAACTTTAAACCAACACTGGGCAACATACTGTCCACACAACTATTGCTGCCCAAAATTGGGTAATAAATTTGCTCAATTGGATAATAATTGCCCAGGATATTTACCAACATACATTACCCAACACAGTGGATAGTACTAGTATGTTGCCCAATATTTTTAAAGTGTACCATGTGACTATATGAAGGTGACAGTTTCTCAATATTCAATAAATCTTCACACCTAAGTTAGTCAACTAATCTAGCAACACTAATCATTCAAAATTAATTTCAAAACCGCTTCCTTTAAAAGTTATGATATTTTGTTTGAAAGGGGTCTCATTTATTCATACATTACCCATATTGCACTGATGATGGAATTTCATCTATAGCGATTTGATATCTTTTTTTATTATATTGTTGTTTTACTTCACCAAAATATTCCTCTATTTGATTTATACCGATTACCTGTATTGATTATTCATGTAATAATCAAATGGAGGATTTATGTGCATATTTTGTTTGCAGCCATTATGCAAACGTGTGTTCACATTTACTGTATGTAATTTTTATAGTTATTTATAGTTTTATATATAACATAACTCGGAGATGTGAACGATTCAAAGGACGGAGTTTATTTGGAAATCTAATCCGCCTCAGATTTCATATACCGGTTTCATATTTTAATTATTTTAAATCTAAGCTTGTAAACTTTTTTTTTCTTCAACCAATCAACATCTGATATCATTCCATCATTATTTCAAAATAGTTATATGTGTATTTTATCCACACGAGTTTTGAATTCTTCATAGGGTCTGCCTCGATAAAACATTTGCTTTGTTGTTTTGCGATTTCCCACTTTATGTTGGACCTCCTATCAAAAGCTCTTGCACAATCTTAGCCTTTTTAACTTTCTTGTTATTTGTATTTTGCCATGCATCTTTCTTGTTTTCCCCTTATTTTTTATTTTTGCTATCTTTTTTTATATGTTTAATGCATTTTAATGGACTTGAAGAAATCAATAAATGAATAGAAAAAAAAATCCGGTTTGGATGAATAGAGATGAATTGTTTTGTTTGTTAGGCTTTATTTTGTTAATGTTGCTTTTTGTCACAATATCTCTGATCTGTTTTAATTCAATAAATCGTAAACACTGAAATTTTACCTTGATTTTGACTTCATGATTTAATAACAAAAACATACCAAAATATATATTTAAAAGATGAAATTGAACTTGACCTGTGCTAAATTAATTTGATTTGACTTAGACGGTGACTGGATATCTGGCTTTTTCCAAGAATTTATAAATCATTTATTTATGCCATTTCTTACGGACGAATGAATAAAGCACTGATTATTGAGTTGATACGAAGTACGCAAGCTATATGCACTATTTGTTTATGTCAACATCATGTCAATGTTTTTTAAGGTATATAGTTTGAAGCAGAATTACTGTAGCACAGCATAAAATAAACGTTTCGAAATATATCAGTGCAAATAATACGCAGGTGTGATGATTGCCAGGAAGGATAAGGCAATGATGGCAGAATAATGAAATAGTTTACAAATCATCTTCTTCGCCTTGATCGATGCATAGAGCTATTACAGAATAGCCCTATGATTGATGTAAATCGACCAATGAATGATGCAATCACACACTTATAGTTTCTTCTCTGTCCACATCTGAGAGCTGTATTATTGATAGTCATTGACTTGTTGTGCAATAAGAATTACGCATTAAAGTCGTGAGCGCCCTCTTGAGAAAGAATACAGCTAGCATGAAAGTTTGTTGTAGCATACAATGAATAAAAAAAGTAGATTTTGCAGAACTGAATTGAAATGCGGAACTTTAAACCAACACTGTACTGTCCACACAACTATTGCTGCCCAATATTGGGTAATAATAAATTTGCTCAATTGGATAATAATTGCCCAGGATATTTACCAACATACATTACCCAACACAGTGGATAGTACTAGTATGTTGCCCAATATTTTTAACAGTGTACCATGTGACTATATGAAGGTGACAGTTTCTCAATATTCAATAAATCTTCACACCTAAGTTAGTCAACTAATCTAGCAACACTAATCATTCAAAATTAATTTCAAAACCGCTTCCTTTAAAAGTTATGATATTTTGTTTGAAAGGGGTCTCATTTATTCATACATTACCCATATTGCACTGATGATGGAATTTCATCTATAGCGATTTGATATCTTTTTTTATTATATTGTTGTTTTACTTCACCAAAATATTCCTCTATTTGATTTATACCGATTACCTGTATTGATTATTCATGTAATAATCAAATGGAGGATTTGATTTGTGCATATTTTGTTTGCAGCCATTATGTAAACGTGTGTTCACATTTACTGTATGTAATTTTTATAGTTATTTATAGTTTTATATATAACATAACTCGGAGATGTGAACGATTCAAAGGACGGAGTTTATTTGGAAATCTAATCCGCCTCAGATTTCATATACCGGTTTCATATTTTAATTATTTTAAATCTAAGCTTGTAAACCTTTTTTTTCTTCAACCAATCAACATCTTATATCATTCCATCATTATTTCAAAATAGTTATATGTGTATTTTATCCACACGAGTTTTGAATTCTTCATAGGGTCTGCCTCGATAAAACATTTGCTTTGTTGTTTTGCGATTTCCCACTTTATGTTGGACCCCTATCAAAAGCTCTTGCACAATCTTAGCCTTTTTTAACTTTCTTGTTATTTGTATTTTGCCATGCATCTTTCTTGTTTTCCTTTTTATTTTTTATTTTTGCTATTTTTTTATATGTTTAATGCATTTTAATGGACTTGAAGAAATCAATAAATGAATAGAAAAAAAAATCCGGTTTGGATGAATAGAGATGAACTGTCATTGTTAGGCTTTATTTTGTTAATGTTGCTTTTTGTCACAATATCTCTGATCTGTTTTAATGTAATAAATTGAAATTTTACCTTGATTTTGACTTCATAATTTAATAACAAAAACATACCAAATATATATTTAAAAGATGAAATTGAACTTGACCTGTGCTAAATTAATTTGATTTGACTCAGACGGTGACTGGATATCTGGCTTTTCCAAGAATTATAAATCATTATTTATGCCATTTCTTACGGACGAATGAATAAAGTATACTGAGTTGATACGAAGTACGCAAATTATATGCACTATTTGTTTATGTCAACATCATGTCAATGTTTTTTTTAAGGTATATAGTTTGAAGCAGAATTACTGTAGCACAGCATAAAATAAACGTTTCGAAATATATCAGTGCAAATAATACGCAGGTGTGATGATTGCCAGGAAGGATAAGGCAAATGGCAGAATAATGAAATAGTTTACAAATCATCTTCTTCGCCTTGATCGATGCATAGAGCTATTACAGAATAGCCCTATGATTGATGTAAATCGACCAATGAATGATGCAATCACACACTTGTAGTTTCTTCTCTGTCCACATCTGAGAGCTGTATTATTGATAGTCATTGACTTGTTGTGCAATAAGAATTACGCATTAAAGTCGTGAGCGCCCTCTTGAGAAAGAATACAGCTAGCATGAAAGTTTGTTGTGGCATACAATGAATAAAAAAAGTAGATTTTGCAGAACTGAATTGAAAGGTGCAAATTGAATATCTGTTTACAAGACATTTAGGCAGATTATTTTTTATTTCACGTACTTTTTATACCTGTTTCTTTTCTGCGCCTATTTCCCTTTGCCTTAATATGACGAAATTTCATACAGGGATGGTCATTAGAAATTTGATATACACTGGTAAAATACAGTACATGGATGCAGTGTGATGTTGATTTATCAAATGTTTTACATCTGCGAAATACAAACCGTGCGGAAAAAGTTTTATTTTATTATTATATTATTTGTAGGTCATGATTCGGAGATAATGTAAAAAATTATGTATTTTGAAATATAATCAAAGCAAAGTACAATATTCACATGGGTTTGTGCCGGGGGTTTGTGATTAATAAGAAGATCCTCTAAAGAAGGGTATGTCGATTGCCTCTATTTCCTTGTCTCAGTTATCGCAGCTTTCTTCAGTCTCTTCCATTTCTGCGTCACGATCATATTTCTCTTCGGCTTGATACTACTGGAACAGTGCGTCGAATTTTGTCCCATGGGGAGGACTCACATGCTTTCTGGACATTCACCGTTTTCTACTAGTTTGTTGACATCAGATAGAATTTCCTGATTGGTATCGTCTTTTTCAAGAAATAATTATGCCTAGTTGGAGTAGTGGTCGAAAAGTAGCCCATATAGTACTTTTACATGAGTCTTTTCTTATCAGCCCGTGCGTGCAAGCAGGAGGAAGCTAAATGTCGTATTTGATGGTTAAAAAGGATCCCGTGTGAATGGTACTCACCATATTATCATTAGTTCCTTAGCTAGCTTAATAAGTGTAAATGGGTAATTTATTTATTTATTGTTTTTATTGATTACACTTTTATGATATTCGTAACTAATTAATAATCAGAGAAATTGAGAGCTTAGAAATTAAGCGCCTTATAAATGTTATTATTATTAATATTATCATTATTATTATTATGTTGTTATCATTATTATTATTATGTTGTTATCATTATTATTATTATTATTATCATTATTATCATTATTTATCATTATTTATTATTATTATTATTGTCATTATTATCATTATTATCATTATTATTATTATTATTGTCATTATTATCATTATTATTATTATCATTATTAATCATCATTATTATTATTATCATTAATATTATTATTATTATATTGTGATTTACTATTTACTTGTTATTGACATACGTCTTACGCCTAACTTTAATTTAATTATTTTTTTAAAAATTATCTTATGTGTTTTGAGGCATGTTGTTTCGACTTTTTCTGTAATTCTTACAAATATTTTGCCATAAATATATATGTATATGTCTTACTCTGTAAAGAATATAGAGTGATGTTTGATATACATGTATATATGCGTTAAATGAATTAATCTTTAGTTTGTTTGTTACTATCAAGTTGGTGTAATTTTGAGGGTATAGAGAGTGTCATCTCAAAACAACGACTATACATGATGTTCATGTAAAATACCTTGGTTTTACACAGTGCAACAGAAAAATTGGCACATATTTGTATTTTTTGTGCGACAATAAATAATAAAATGATATATGCTTACTTGGGTATTTTATCGGTAAACAAAATTCTTGTCATTAATATTTCAGACAATCATATTTTTTTAAATTGAATGCTCAAAAACACACGAAAAAATAGGATAGATTTTAAGATGAATGAGACGAGGTGATTGTATGATGAGGGGGGACAAAGGGAAAGGAAGTGGGATCATTACGCCCCTCCCCTCCTCCTCTACGATCGCGACTCGACTGTAAACATCGAACCCTGAGAAAGTTTGTTCACCTTACACCCCGAACTCTTTCATTAGTCTGCTGAGGAGTCCGTAAAATAGTCTTGATATTTATAAATATATAATTTCTCATTTTTAGAGTGAATATACTGGCATCAAATTTATTTCTATATATTCCTAAGTTTATTTCTTGACTAAATTATATTGTAATAATGGCATAAGTCACCAAAAGTGTAGATCTAAACATGCCTTTCAGACGCTGTATAGAGTTTAGACTAGGAGTAGAGAAAGTTTGTTGGCCTTTCGTCTGGCTGTATGCCAGCAGACGTGTTTTATTTATGAACTGAGCTGAGCGACAGCGCAGCAGCATGAGCGAGCTTGCAAGATCGCCGGAGTTTGTGAGCTCGCTGTACCGTCATCAGTGATCATTTCTTGGAGCTGCAGGCCAGGGCAAGATTATGTTTGAATGTTCATTTTTGATGATTCAAATGATCTATTCTGTCTTCTTTGCTGGAGGCAGTATATGCGAACGTGGTCTTATAGTTGATTAGAACATTAAGCTGAGAAATGGAGAAATTTGACTCCAATGATGGAGAATCTAGTTCTGCGGATCTGCAGGCGACGTTTGACATCGAGAAGAAACCCTGTGATGTGCGCCTCTCAGCCCAGTCGATTACGTGGTGGGAGGCATCCTCCACGCTGGGAAGGCATCATCAACTCCGTAAGTCAATGTTTGGATTTTTTTTTGAAGGAGATTGGTATTGGAGTCGAGTTTAGTCTTTATAAGTGACATAATACTAGGGAAATCACACAGCTTTTAGTTTAATGATGTTTGATTTTTATTCTAATTTTTGCCAAGGATTGAGAGCAGAGCTGCAGAGGGGGAGAAAGAGAGAGTTACAGGTCTAAAGACTAAACGGTAGATCTAGTTCTATGAAGTATGATCTAATTTTAGACTGCCAACGAATGTAAAGGTTTAGAGAGAGAAAAATCGAGAGATGTCAGATTTATCTTTTACTGCTAGTTTTTTTAATTTCAATTCTTTTATTATTATCATCATCATCATATCATCATTATTATTATTACTATTATTATTATTCATTATTAGTACCGTAGTATCACCGTCATCATCATCGATTATCATCATCAGTAGTGATATTTATTCAGGTCATTATACCAACAAATTTGATTGAAATATTGTTTCCACCAGTGATCCATATTACAATCACTGGTATGTCTGATGAACAATAACAATAACCTTGTTCATTGAATGAGTGTTACAACAAAAATATTTTAGATAGGTCAGGTGATCACAACAGCAACATTGTCTGGCATCTTGTTACTAATTCCTTGCATTTTAATTTTATAAAATCCATCTTTGCCTCAGAATATTTTGGTTCATTATAAATTCTGTACTACTTGTCACATTTTTTTATCTGTATTTTCAGACAATCACCAATGTATCCAGTTAAATCGTATCGTAGGGATTCGACTGAAGGGACCAGAGAAGCCTTCCACACCTGATGGAAGTCACATCATCACCTTGACTCAGATGGGTCAACTCTTTCAGGTGTTCACACCATCAACAGATCAACCGTTATTTAGCTTTACAGGTATGCATTAATAAAAAAACACAACAAATATGTAAACAAAATCTTTACAAAGCAGGATTTTGCAAGTACATGGTACGTTTTTCTATTCTATAATTATAACTAGTAATGAGGAAAGATGTTAAAAAGGGGTGATAGATTTTCATTATTGGTTATGCTGACAGAGATCATGATAATATGTTAGTGAACCTCTCCAGAAAATGAACATATATATTTTTTAATGTTCAAGTTCTGCCATGTTATGGATATTCATTTGTGAAGTCAGGCGATAAAATAATGAAATAAATTTTGTTTCGCTTGCCTGTCCGACATTGCAGTGTTGCCGTGTGCATTCAACAATTTTGTGGTGGTGGTTCACTACCTTTCTAGCAACATTGTAATTTACAAATAATGACAAATTATGATGAAAATTTTCAAGAGCTTATATGTGAGAAAAAACAAGATGTATATCAGATATGACAGATAATAACAATCCAATCAACTTTGACAACTGAAATGTAATCTAGGCAAGATGCCATTTCTTGAATGGATATTTTCATCCTGTGCCATTCTTTAATGTTCATCGACTTCTTTGCAAGGTTTATTTTGGTTTTTGGAGGTGTTGTTTGTATGTATCACTCAATGTAATCCGTAATCTTTTTTTTAAAGATTTCCGTAGTAGTTTCCGTAATTTGCCCTTAATGAATTTTTTATATGAGCTCCAAAGGAAAATCCTCAGAAATCGTAACATCTTTTGTTTTACAATCTAGGCCAACTACCCAACAATGGAAAGTAAATCTGTATTGATAATGCTTCCTTGCAATATCAACAATAATATAGATCTCATTGGAGGTTTCATTTTCTGATTTAATTCTCTATTGATTGTACATGTGTGTCTGTGTTCTCTTTGCTTCAATGGATGCAGTATATGTTGGTAGGAGCAGTCGACACATGAAATGGAAAGTTCAAGCTGTCACATTTTGCTCCCCATGACCAGGAGCTTTGTCTGAACTGGGTCGATAGAATAAAGACGACTCTCCAGCAAGGTAAGAACACTTTTGCAATATTTTTAGAACCCCCCCCCCCCCCCGAACCACATACCGGTAAAGAGAGTTTAAACTGTGATCATACACCAAGAGCTGTGTCTGAATTGACTTTGATACCTTCTAGAATAAAGACAATAGTTGAAAATTGTGATAAAATGCCAATGCCCCCCCCCCCCCTTCTTGACTGCACCAATACTAATCTCTGAATTTGGAGTGATAAAATAAAGAAAACTCTGTATTAAACACATGATAGTTATTGATTACTCGTGGCGCCATTCCTATTCTCAGAAGAAGTGAATAACACCCAAAATTCAGTCTCAGTTTGGTTGATGGAATAAAGAATATATACTCCATGATTGAATCCTGATGATTTGTTTAAATAGCATCATGTGACCATGGAAATGTTATGATGCGACCAAATAAAAAAAAACCCTACCTACATGTACATTATATTGTGAATGATGTTGAAAATGAAATGCCCTTGATAAATGAAGAAGTGACAGATGACATTAATAATTTGTGTCCGAATGGTGTTGAGAGAATAAAGACAGCTATCCGAAAAAGTGGGATTCATGTTTCTGAACAGAAACTTACCCCCCCCCCCCTTAATCAGTAGTTTTTTTAAATGAACAAAATCAATTTAGAATTTAACCCCCCCCCAAAAAAAAAAAGAGAAAAGAGAAAACCCCATATGATCAGATTGTTTGGTTTTCACTGCTCTGAAATAATAGAAAAATTAAAAAGGATTTTGACCTAAATTTATTTACTTATTTATTCGTCTTTTCATTCTTTATTTTTTTATTTCACAGTTAATATTTTTTATTCCTTTAAATATGTATTTCTTAATTCTTATAGAATGTGTTTGTTTAATGCTTGTAATTTATTCAATCATTTAGTAAAGTACATTTCACATGAATTATTATAAGTTCATCTCAATTGGGAATACCAGAAAAGTCTTGGAATAAGATCAGTTCACACATAATAGGTACACAGCCTAGGTAAGGGAAGTAATTATGTTAAGTACCAGCATCATCATGCAAGACTAAGCATGTTCTGCCTCAACGCGAGTGATATTCTCTAGCTTTTGTTTTCCAATAATTATGTGGGCAATATGAATGTGTAGCCTACTGTTATATGAATGTGTAGCCTACTGTTTTCAGTGTGTTCTACATGTACAGCAAACCTCGTATATGCAGTGCATACATTTACTAGTATGTAGTTTAAAGAGTTTGAATTTGCTTTGTTGATTTCTGGCACAGAAACCACTTGCGCAGTTTGTATTAAAGTAAACTGTAGTGATGTATTGTTAATATATTACTCTCATGTATCATATAACAAATATGTGTGTGTTCAAAATTGGTTCCTCTTTCGCTACATTGAGAGGCATGCACTGCCATGAAGAATTTTCAGGAAAACAATTATGGAATGAAATGTTCTCAATTTCGAACTAGACTCGGCCTATTCCATGCTTGAGTTTAAGATAAACAGATTTTCATATTAATTAAAATGTCATAAAAATTACAGATAAAATCTGATTTGACCTTTGATAAGAATCTCTATTTTATGACAAATATTATGTGTAGTCAATTTTTGGAGGCATAGGGCCAAATGGATTTAACACCTTTCCTTGCCAAGGGTGTGGGGTAATTAATGTCTATATCCTGCACCGCTTTTTGTTTATTAAAAGGGTATTGCTTTGGGAAAAGATAAAGGAATTGATACTTTAATGTAGATAAACATGTTTGGCCGATACTAGAATTATACGCAATTTTATTTTGATCAGTCAAGATTGGAAGGAAAAGAAGAAATCATGCCTTTATTTACATCCATTTTAGGCAGCCCTCTTTTTTTTGTTTACAGGAAACTGATCAAAATATAGATATTGGCATCACCATTCCATTAATTAAAAACCAAAGTACTCAAAAACAGCAATGAGGAACTGCAAAAACTATTCACCCTGTTACTTGGTGCTTCTGAATTTAAACATACTTGTAAAGCCCTTGCTTGCTCTGTACATATGCATGGCTGACATACAGTATTGTTAATATTATTCCTTTACAAGTGGTGGGTGAAAAGAATGTTATTTCTTAAACATGAAATTTTTACCAAAAACTCTGGGAAATCAATTTTAGTTATTAAAATGATTTTTTTTAATAATCAAAAAGAGAATTAGAAAAAAATCACCATTTCCTGATAGAAGTATCAAAGGGGAAATTACAAGAAAGTGCATTTGTCTTCTATGACTAATCACACATTACTTTCTTTCTGAGAACCATTATTTTTGTCTCTTGAAAGTAAGAACTTATTTGCATCTTTCCATGTACAACAGAATTCTAAATGAATCCCTTGATGAATGTAAAAAAAAATCCAACCTTTGTAAGGACTCAACACTAATGCTAAAAATAGGAAAGACCAATGCCATTACGAATCTCTACAAGATTATATCTGTGAACGGTATCTGAAACACATAGGCAATGATCATGGAAATGTTCAGTGGGAGGATGATATGCAATATGGTACAACAGAAAGACAGCAAGGTGACATGCATGTAAATTTTACACCTGTGGTCTTTGTGGAACACCAAATGATCAGCTGACTGGAATCAAATGTTGCTTGGGAGACAAACCTTCAAATTTTCTCATGTCTCAAAAACTGAAATGTTTTGGGTCTTCAGGTGTAATACTGAATAAACAACAACAACATAGCTGCCATGTAAATGCTTTGAGATGAAGTGTAGTCATTACTACTTTGAATTACTTTCAGTACTTTGATCTGATGGAGCTTCATTCTAGTTCCAGACTTTGAATCTGACCAGAATATTTCTTGTTACATTTTTGTAATACTTAAAACAAAGAAATAATTTATACATGTAGGGCAAGGCTCTTGTTGCCTCAATGACAACTTCATAGTTTAATCTGTACTTGTAAAATTGTAACCAGTATACTTCTCTGAACTATGTGACTGTTGTGTGAATACTAATCATAAATCCTGTTGTCTTATAGCCATGTAACAGCTCTCGTATTTATTCTTTTTTTTTGTTCAATTTGTTATTTTTTAATTTCCATCTTCAATATAGTGATTATGTAATGATATTTAGGCTAATGTGAAGAATTATTTCAGTCTAAAAAAATAATGACTAGAAAAGTGACGTGTGACTTGGTTTAATCCTACACCATTATTTATTCTACCTTCTCTTATTATTTTCAGACAAAAGTTAAGAATGTGGAAAATCATGTGTCTAAAAATAAAGTTGAGTGTAATCAGAGATCAATGGAACTCGTATTAAAGGACAAGTCCACCCCCAAAAATTTGATTTGAATGAAGAGAGAAAAATTCAACAAGCATAACACTAAAAATTTCATCAAAATTTGGATGTAAAATAAGAAAGTTATGGCATTTTAAAGTTTCGCTTCATTTCACAAAACTGTTATTTGCACATCTCGGTCGGTATGTAAATGAGGAACTGATGACATCACTCACTATTTCTTTTGTATTTTATTATATGAAATATTTTTATTTTCTCATCATTGTCATGTGAAACAGTGAAATGAAGTTTCATTCCTCCCTGAACATGTAGAGTTCCATTATTTTAACATTTTGTGCTTCAGGCAAGGAGGTTCTAATCGTCAAATACGTAAAAATTAAAATATTGTATAATTCAAACAATAAAAAACAAAAGAAATAGTGAGTGACATCATCGACTCTCTCATTTGGATGTAACTGGCTCGTTCATATAACTATTTTGTTAAAAATAAGCGAAACTTTGAAATGTCATAACTTTCTTATTTTACATCCGATTTTGATGAAATTTTCAGCATTGTGCTTGTCCGATTTTTCCTCTATTGATTCAAATCAACATTTTTCTGAGGTGGACTTGACCTTTAATGGAGGTGTCGCATGACAACTCTGCCATGTTTACTTCATTGAATTGCGAGCTGAAACATACTTCTAACTGGTGATTTGATCTGTTTGATTTGAACCCTGATACTAGGTAACAGCAGACCAAAGCGATTGCATGTAGTAGTGAATCCATTTGGGGGGTAAAGGAAAAGGACAGTCGATCTATGAGAGTAAGGTTGCGCCTCTCTTCGACCTTGCTGATATCGAGACCAGTATGACAAGTGAGTCACCTAATAGGATTAGTGTTCTGCAAACTTATGCTCTTTCCTGTTCATTTCATTCGAACTTCCTAAAATGTAAATGGAGTTTTATTTCCCCTTTCCTTTCTTTTATGTCTTTTAGTCGTCAATCTTTCAGATATACTCATGCATTCTCTCTCTTTCTCCTTCTAACACACTCTGATTCTGTGTATCTCTCCCATTTTGTACCCTGTTCTCACAAGCCAAATTTCTCTTGACCCTATACTACAGGTGGGCTAAATGACAAGTTAGCCTCACCTATATAGTATTGGGGTAATGATAGCCTAGGGTTTGGAAACGCCTTGAAAAAAAGGAATATATCTCTCTTTTTTAAACCGTTCCTCTTATTTTTCTGCATTGTCTCTTCCCCTTTTTCTCTTTTCATCTCATCCTCCCTTTCCATCTTTTTTTTACTCCCTTTTGTCCCATGTTCCCCAAATTTCTCTATCTATACCTGTCGTTTTTAGCTTTACAATTTGGTACTTATGATTTGATTTTTTTTCTTACATTAGCAATTAGCATTACGGTACATCAAAGCACATTAGAATGAAATTCTACTTCAAACAGTATTAGTCTGAATTATAATTTCCAAGTTTCGTATGGTTTGTTTTATGTGGTATTAAAATAGCAAATGCTGATAACTTGGCATGCACTGTAAGTTTAGAAATATAATATTTATTTTAAATTATTACATTTTTATCTCTTTCTGTTTAAAACAAAAATTATAGTCACCGAAGGCCCCGATCATGCCAAGTCTCTGATGCAAATGATGGACTTAACTGGAATCGATGGGTAAGTTTAAAAAATCTTCAAAAGAGAAGGTGTGATCACTCATTTCAAACATTTCATTCCTTCACTGTGTGATCAGCATCCATCTTTCTAATTCACAGTGTAATATGATATTTCCTGGGGAATGTTTAGTGGTATAAACAAAAAGCTATCAGTTTCCATGCATCGCCCACTCAGATTTGGATCACCAGACACGTTCAATTTCATATCGATTTGAAAATACTGGCACTTGTATCCACTTTCTGAAATATTCTTAACCAGATTTTTTTAATGATAGAATTCTGTAGGGCTTTCAATCAGGGGGGTGTTTCAGGAAGCACCTTGTCAGTGATTTTTCACTGACAAATTTGCTCTGAGCCAATCAGATGCAAGGATTTCAGTAGCTTGTAACATTTGTCAGTGCAAAATCACTATTCATGAAATGCTCCCCTGGAGCAAACTTGATAGCAATCATATAGTCGCAGACTCATAGGACTAATTGGCATGACTGACCCTAAAAGTTTGAAAGGCAATTTAGCAATATCAATATTTGATCAAACTTTTTTTAATGACCTGCAACTACCTACGCATGCTGTTTGGTTATAACCTAAATGTACTTTGTATCCGCATGTATCACAGGGGCTGCAGAACTGTTTCAAAGTGTGGGGGGGGGGGGTTGCTGACCATGTAAAAAATATCACAAGCAGATGGTCATTGTTATGTGTTGGTACACGGTGTTGTTCCCTGTATCATGATACACTTACTTAAATTTTTTTTTTTTGGGGGGAGGATATAAGTCTATTTCTATTTTATTCATAATAAGAAGAAATAAATTAGGGATTTATTACAGATATATAATCATACCATATTCTGAAAATAAACAAACAAAATATATTGAAACATTAAAAATATAAAAGTGTCCACAAAGTAAAGGTGTGTTCTCGTGCTGCAAGTCAGGCGGCATGTTCGGGTCCGGTTCAGTTCGGCAGGGTTCGGAGGTGCCAAGTTCAGCAAACTTCCGTTAGGTTCGGCAGTTCGGCTACAGCACTACCACAAAGCTTTTTTTTTTATTGATATGAACCTACTTGATGTCTTACTCAACTGGAAATAGTGCTTATATTTTGTTCACATAATCAGTTGATATATCGACTTTTGTTTAAAAAATCCACTTTATTTTTCATTTGTATGATCATTGTCCAAATATGAAATGCATTTATCACAAACTGGGTTGATTAAATATTATATTTCAAATAAAATCATAATAAACTTTACTTTCATTTTCTCCACACAAATAAGTGCGACATGATATACATATCAATATAGTCATAATGAATATGATACGTGCTGTAGTTTATACAGAGAACTGTTTATGAGTAGGCATAATCTCTGCACACACACATATGACTGTGTGTTTAAATCGAGGTTCAATAAAGTCTCTTTGTTCAATTCAGCACCCAATATGCATAGGTCTACCCACGTATCTTTATTAACAATGGGTTATTATTATGGGAGATGTTGGGTCTATTGAAAATTGTGAAAAGAAAGTACAAAGATCAAATATGAAAATGAATACATGTATGAGTATACAGGGCTTTAGAAACCATCCAATGGCTTTCAATGGCAAGGGTTTTGGAAGTTGTCATGATAACACCAAATGAATTCAAACCAATCTACCATGTTTGTGAGATACCTAGTTACTTTGAATTTTGCATTTCCTGCGAGTACAGAAAATACCCCAAGAGAGTGATCTGTTATGATCGCAGTGTTTCTGGTGCCAACTATGCAACATTTCATCTGATTTTGATTTTTGAGCAATTAATTGTAATTATATGCAAGTAAGCTTTGCAGATAAGGTTTGATGAAACCACATCAAAGAATTTAACAGAGTTCTGATTGTTTTTAAAGCTCTGATTTGTTTTCCCCTTTGTACTGTTTCACTGTAGTTATTCAGATTTACTTCATGATTTTCTTCACATTAAAACAGAAATAGATGAAACAAATATATCCTGATATATGAAATATTATAAAAAGAACACATGCTTTCCAGTAAAGAGTTAAAGTTCCTCCATTTTCACAAATTGTAAATCACACATCCTTCACACATGCTTATTTTGTATGTAACTATCTTATAACATGTCTTTTTTCAAGTTGATTTAATGACCTTGGTATATTCCATTTCTGATGTTGACTTTTTATGATTGTATTTATTTGATTTATATATTGTTGAAAATGAAATGAAATGAAAATTACCCTTTTCCATTCTTTGTTTACTTTCACCCACTCTAGTATTGTATCTGTTGGTGGAGATGGTACGTTTGCTGATATTGTGAATGGATTGTTAATAAGAACGCAGGAAAAGGAAGGGATAGACCCCAACAACCCTGCGTCTGTACCGGTCCCTCTTGGTCTTAGAGTAGGCATCATACCAGCTGGTGAGCGCCATCAATGTTTCATTTAACAGCCCAGTCTCTGACCCTCTACTTTTTTCGTTCATTTATGTGTCGCATACTGTGATAAATTCAGGAGGGTGATCATGAGTTTTCACCTCATGCTTAAATAAATGAAATGAGATATCTCTGTAGAAATCACATTTTGTATGTATCGCTATTTGTTTCCAATGAATTTTTTTTTTACTCTAGGATATGAAGAATTTATGAGGAAAGTCTTTAAAATATATTGTGGCAACACAAATATTTTCATACTTATTTTCTAAAATTTGTGAATCCCAAAGTTTTCAACATGTGTCCCATTTAGAAAAATATATATTAATACATTTGTAGTAGCCCCCATTCCACAGAGGGGAGACCTTTGAAGGACCTTTGAAAGACCAAACATTTGCAAGGTCCTACAGCAGTCTCCAAGATCACTGAATTTTGTCATCTCTGTGGAAGACCCCTCAAAAAACTCTTAAAGACTGATGGATATTACTTGTCTTACTGGTCTTAGACTAGTCCTATAGAGATCTTTCAATGGTCTTTCAGAGATCTTTTATGCAACAAGTGAATTTTCAGAATTCTTTCCATGGACTTTGCCTGGTCTTTCAATGATCTTTGAACGATCTCCTAAAAAATCTTGAGAGACTGCCAAAAGATCATGGAATGGCTAATAAGAACTAATAAGTTCATTGAAAGACCACTGAAAGACTGCTGAAAGACCATCAAAAGACAATTTTCCTGTAAGACTGCTGAAAGACTGTTTTGAAACATTTCAAACAGTTTTGGGACTCACAAGGACCATGAAGACCATTGAAAATCCATCAGGAATCATGAAAGACCTCAAAGATCTTTGAAAGTTTGTTGAAAGATCAAGGAAGTTTCATGGTCTTACAGCAGTCTTTCAGAGGTCTTGCTCTCTGTGAAATGGAGGTCTTAATGGAAGAATCATCGATTTGGAATACTTGAAAACACCTACTATTGCATTTTGGAAACATATGCAAAAAAAGAGTATTATGGTGCCTTTTTTGAAATCATATCTCAAGTATACAGTTTTATTCTTCAACAACAAACTTTTATGTTTGCAAAGGACATGGATGCACTTTTAGAGACTTTTAAACTCATAATGAATTGATAGAATAATGGTGATAAAAACTAGTATTTTTTGTAAATGTTTATATTCACGTATTTTATCAGTTTAAATGGTCTTTATATTAAGGGGTTCTTTACCTCTTTTCTTCATTATCGATCTGTCCTATCAAAAATTGGACTTTGATCTTGAGAGCCTCATTGTTCTGGGGATCAAAACAAGTGGAAAGCAAACATATCAGGAATTCAGTGTGTTTTAAGTGTGATTATTGATGAAGATTTTCTTTGAATAGCCAAATTCTTGTCATAACAAACAGAACTTAAAAAAAAGTTGTATCAGTGGCAAACTTTGGTATCACTCTAGCTATATTAGACTTGCCTTATTATTGTCTAGGGTAACACATATCCATCATAATTAGATAAACTCTTAAATTACTAAAGAGAGTTGTAAGGGACTGTACCATACATGATTTCATGCCCACTCTGAGCCTTTATTTCTCAAATTGAAAGTACTTGGTATATTGTATTAAAACCTAATAAATTTACCATAGGAATACTTCTCTTTGAATATGTTTGTGAACACATCACTACCTGAAAATGTACAACTTTTATTTACATTAATGTATAATACTGTAACATTTTTGTGGAATGGAGTGCAAGAATCTTTAATCTAATTCATTTTTTTAAAACAAATTTCCATTTATATCCCAGGTTCAACAGATGTGATGGCATATGATACGACAGGAGTGAACGATCCCGTCACATCTGCATTACAAATCATTCTAGGTATGAAAATACACATTTTTAGTTTTATTGTGGCAGTTTGAACTTTCAATCCAATTATGTAGAACTTGCTGTATTTATTTAGCCTTGGATGGATCACATTTTAAGAGCTTTTTATGGTTTTCCCCTCGGTAGAAAAGGACTCGATTGTTGGCTTTACAAATGGCTTACATTTTGGTTTCATGTTACTGCAATCTACTTCCTTGTTTAAACAGAAATTGTGTTACAAGAAATATGACAATGCGAGTTGAAAATTTAGATATTAGTCATTCTTGTTGGAGGAAATCGGATCACAGGGGAAATATTAAAGGTATATTGATATATTGACAAAACAGTATTGATTTTCAGAAATTAATTTGTTAAATACATTGAGATGATTGATTGTATGGAATTATTCTGATAGAGTTAAATTATGAAATAATTTTTTTTGCCACTGGCCAGGACTCCCATGATATTGGTGAGCTGCAAAATAGAGGCTATGAACTGGAATGAAGCATTCTATCAAATATCCAAGGAAATTAAATTTGTGATCTATAAAGACAAGAGGTCCTTCTATACAGTTGGTTGCTAAACCAGGTTTGATTATACTTCATTGAACCCTACCCCTTCTTTCTCCATCTTGCTTTGTATAAAAATCTGTCATACAGTCAAACTGATAAAATCTGCTCGATACAGAGACAGGAAAGCGGTCCATGACATTTGCTCCAACAACAAATTGCTCTGAAGGAAAATCTGCATGTTGAGCCAAACATAAAACCGAACCTCCAAAAGGAAATCAACCCTAATCATTATCTTTACATTATTCTGAACCAAATACTCTATTACAATTCTAACTCTAACAATAATAATGCAGTTCTTGTACAGCACTTATCATATTATGTCATACCGTTCCTATGCACTTCCAAAGGACATGGATATTATTACCCTCGCTTAAGCCCTGCAGCCTTTTACAGCGCGGTGGCATTTCAAGGAGTAAATTCCTGTCAGGTACCCATTCATCTCACCTGTGGATGAATTTCTTGCTGAAGGAAATAAAACCGTGGCTGGGATTCGAATCCACGATCCTCTGTTTCAAAGTCAAAAGACTAATCCACTGGGCCACAACGCTCCACATGCCCTCTGAGATATTGAAACAGGAGCCAATGTCGCAGGAGCATATGTCCTGTCATCTTATATTAAAAGCAAGTGGTCTTTGTGGACAGGGTGCTGTATCAATGGAAAAAAAGTATCAAAGGGAACTTATTTTGTGATCTTTACAGACAGGTGGTCCTTTTGTATAGGTAGTCAGACCTGCCAACCAGTACGTTTTAGGCGTGTTTAGTACGTTTTTTTTAAATCGTAATTTATTGAGAAAAATCATCTTTATATGTCTATATTTCCTAAAGCGTACACAAATATGGTTATTAGATCAATGTTATTTCAGGTAACTTGTTTTTTTTCCCAATCATTTTGTTAAAACCAGGGTGAGATATACACATGTTTCAATGTTTTGTTTTTTTCATCTGCAAGAGCAGTGCGCGTTATAGCTTGCATGCAGCTTGAGCGCATCGATGAGCGAGTGCGCCAAGCATTTTATAATGAAATACAATTTTTTGGGGAAAAAAATTTTTTTTCACAGAATACAGTTTTTCATTCCCAGAGGTTGGCAGGTCTGGGTAGTCACTAAGACAGATTTGACTATCCTTCATTATACCCATCCCCCCTCCTTTCTCCATCTCATTTTTACATACAATATTAATGATAACTCTTGTTATCTTCCTCACCAGGTTTCTCCCTCGGTCTGGATGTGTGTTCCGTCCACCACAACAACTCTCTCTTAAGATACACGGTCTCCTTCATGGGTTATGGCTTCCTGGGGGATGTCCTGAAGGAAAGTGAAAATTACAGGTGGATGGGACCTGCTAGATATGAATTTGCAGGTACAGTGTATGAGTGTAATACACACTTATCATCCTTTGCCACTCCCCACCCAGGTGTTCAAATGGAAACTGATAGGATTTGAAAAATCAAAGTAGATTTTCAGTACTGTGTGATGAATGAATATATTAGGGCACTGGGTGCCACCAAAATCTCAAGAATTGCTCCCAGTTCCTATTTAGTTACTACTTAGTTGAAGTTTGGATTAACAATTTTTTTTTCTGTGGATGCCACAAGGCTTGAACACTCCCCAGGATGTATACATGATTTGTACAATAAAAGATAAAGAAGGTTAATTCCATAATGGTTTGTTTAGTTCCTATATGTGGCACCTTCTTAAAATGATTTGTCACTTTTGTCTCTTTCATATAAGAAGTTGAGAAGCTCTCTTATGGCTTGAGCAGTTCATCAAGTGAAGTTAAAGAAGTGGGAAAAGGGGTCAGGCAAAAACAGGGTAGAATATTTCATGGACTTGGCAGTGAGAAGGTAGCCAGTATTTGCCAAAACATGCAAAGAGGAGTATTTTATCAGTTAACAAGAGCAAAGAGCTGTCATCAAAAGTGAATTGTGTTCAATGGGTTGATACCTTTTTTATTTTCTTCTTTTCATTAGGAGTGAAGAAATACCTCAGACATCAAGCCTATCTGGGAGAGGTTGCTTTCTTACCGTCAAAGGATGAAGACAACACACCATGGGATAAAAGAGGGTGTAGGATAGGGTGAGTTGGTATGGTATTCCTAATGGTCAAACTCGTAAAGTTGGTAAATAAACAGGTTAAAAAACGCATCATATAATATAATGTTATGAATTTCATATGCTGACGTCGAATGACATGCTTTTGTTGAACCTACAGGTTCAACTTGACCTAAATTTGTGAAATTAAAATTTTATTATCCTTATACTCTGCAGAATGGATACGAGCACTCTGTACGTTGTATTATTATTTTCAATATTATTATTGAGTACCTGTCTCTGAGGATCACATGTATGTTCTAATATGAACCTGACCATGAAGAATATCGTTCTAAAGAGACCACTTTTCTTGTCGTCCCAGGCATGGATCAATCTGGATTAGACACAGTAGATTTGAGAGTCCGAGTATTGTCCAAAAACAATATGGCCCAGAAATTGGTATTGTGTCTAATCCGGCTAGATCTCCACCTGTGTCTTCCTTCAATAAATGGATTGTATACATTTTGATTAGCAATGCTGGTATATCTCAGTCATGTATTTCTATAATTGTAGGTGTGGGGTTTGCTCAAAGAGAAAAACACGAAATCACCATGAAGCCCGCAAGAAATCTGATTACATTGGTGAGTATGATCCACCTTATGCACAAATCGACCAATGGTTTATTTGCCTTGCGTAAAAGCCTATTTAGTTTGTACATCTGACCACTTATGTTAGGACCCTTCCTGAATACTAAATCCAATACTATTCCATTGAATACTATTCCATTGAATACTGAATAATTTTGCTATAACTCCTGTTTTCCGTAAACTCCAGCATGCATATATGCGGGATCAGTCTCCACCAGGTCGATGGAAGGATCTTGGTTTCAGCAGTTTGAACAGTTGAAGTAAAAATGATGAAATGTGGGGGTGAGATGCACAAAATGTTGATTTTAGGGAATTCCCCATATGTAGATTACAATCTTCCACACCTTTGCTGCCATCTCTTCAGATCCCTCGGATTCATCATCCAAGTGGAGACACGTTAGAGGGCACTTCACAGCTATCAATGCTGCTCTCGTGAGTGGGCGATGCTCCAGGACTGTGACCGGTATGTCTCCCGCTGCTCATCTAGGAAACGGCTGCCTTGATCTGGTTCTAGTAAGAAAATGTTCAAGGTTTGACTACCTCAGACACATGCTGAAGCTGGCTTCATCGGGTAACCATGTAAGTACATAGTTTGAAAGTACTCTAGCAAGCAGGGCAGCAAATAATTGGAAGCCTTAAGTATTCTTTGAAATGGTAACAGCAGTACAGTTGAGTTTACCTTCCTCATTGTAATTGCAAAACTTGAAGCTATTCTTACAAATATTGTATGCTGGTTTATTAATGGAGCTGGTTTCTAGTCATTGGTACTCTAATTGGAAGATCTCTGGTTAAAAGCCATTGTGCGAGTGCCCTTTGGTGTGGTAGTGAATCCTTTTTACCAAGTCCCTCTGAGAGGATCTATGGCCATCGGTCCTCTGGTTGCCTACCTATCAACCAGTCCACACATTCCTTTTAACAATAAGATTAACCAAAGAATGTTCTTTTTCCTTTCTGAATGCCCAGTTCAACTTTGACTTTGTGGAGGTGCACCGTGCCAAGGCCTTCAAGTTCCGATCTCTCAACACCGATCTTGAGCTGGCCATGGCTGCCGAACCCTCGACCCTTCACGATGAACAGCAGACCTTCAGCAAGGGAAGCCCTAAGAGGTTTGGCATCTACAAGGCTGTCAGGACCGGTAGCGTCTGTAGCACCAGCTCGTGGAATATGGACGGGGAGGTTGGGGAACCCCCTGATATAGATGTTAGGTGAGCTATCAACAAAATCAATCAATTATAGATATTTATTCACTTGAAGAGCTGCTAGGTGTATTCCATAATTTGTTCTTCAACGACAATTAGCACAAATGTTACACCTAACCACATACATCAAGAGGTATTAAGCCCAATAACTAAATAGACCAATAATGGATATCAGATTGAATGGGTGAAGCCCAACTAGAAATTACACAAAATGGGCTCACTTTCAATTAGATCAAGTGGTCAGTAGACAAAATGGTTGTAGACAAACTAGAATTAAATGTGGGATGGGAAACCAGAAATTAGATGAAGTGGACGTTGATCAATTCGCAATTTACCCCTGATGCATATGTTAACTTGACAGTGTAGCATTTAAATGATATTGTTTTCTTGTCCCCACAGGGTGCATTGTCAGTTAATCAAGGTGTTTGCCCAAGGGCCAGACATGCCAGATGGGGAAGAGTCGCTTCAACAATGCTGCTTCTGTCAAACTCACAACTCGGATCCCTATGAAATCTATTCAACTCAGGACAATATCACCGTAGCTGATGAGAGGCCAATATGAGTGACCACTAAGTGACCAAAGCGAGACTGATAGGATTGTACCATCAAGTGAACGATGCAAATACCACTAGGAGTGACCTTCATTTGATATTTATGGATGAGTGATTAATAAGTGACTGCGCGGAGGGACAATCTGGAAGATACCACTAAGTGACCACTGTGATTAGCATTGGGCTTGACTGCTAGGAGTAACCACTAGAGTGACCTTTAATCGATGTTTTCAAATAAGTGAACACAAGGTGGCTGCAAGGAGTGACCAATAGGAAGATACTTCTGAGTGACTGCTGTGATTAGCATGAGGCTTGAACGCTAGGAGTGGCTATTAAAGTGACTTTCATTTGTAGATGCTTGACCCCTAAATTAAGTGACTGCCAGGAGTGACCATGAGGAAGATATCACTATTAGAGTGACCAGTGATTAGCATTGGCTTGACCACAGGAAGTGACTCATACAGTGACCATGAAGTGACCTTCATGTCTTGTTAGAGGTGCACAATTGCAGGTGTAATTATGAAGAGTCAACAAGTGGTATGCACAGATCTCTTTCGTACCCGTTAAAAGTTCTCCATGAAATAGATACTGGTATTGCAGCCGAGCAGTTTCCGCAAATGAGTACCAAAGTTTGTAACAAGTTGTGTTTGTATCATTTTTTTTTTTACTTTTATTCACAAAGACCATTGACATCTGTATTAGTGTGCACTACACTGGCATTATGATAAGATCTATTGGTCCATATTCTTAAGTCGGGTTTAAAGTTTAAGTATGGATAGCCAATTGTTTCATTAATCACTAACGGCAGAGATACCATATTTAAGCTCATTTGGGCTCTCAAATCATTCATAATTGTCCAGGATTTATAAATAGATGATTGTCTTCACCATCGATGAATCAGGAAAGAGCACAGTAAGAAGAAACAAACAACTAAATAAAAAATTTTGAAACTTATGGCTTCCCATAATTTTAGCACAGAGTTAGACCTGACTTCAGAATACAGGCCATTATGATGAATAGTATACAAATAATGAATGTTTATGAGTGCAATGGACATAATATTTTATGAGGTAAGAGATGAAACGATCCATTCAATGAGGTGTAGCCAAGTTGAATAGATTATTCACTTCATCTTTTACCAAGTAAAGTATTCTATCCATTGCATGAGTGAAAAGAAAATTCATTTTTGTTTTATGACACCTTAAATTAGATCCTTGTCATTTGACATTTCTAGATTTGAATTCATAGGTGCATTCATTGCAACCAAGGTATATTGATTGCCGCATACACATAACACATGCACTGCAAACACAAGTGTTTTCATGTGTGCCGGTGGTCTAGCTCAGCGAGTGTGCAATGGACAAAATCGTATGGATCCAAAATAACACGGATGACGTCTTTGTAACTGGGCTGAATGATCGACATCAAACCACCAATCAAATGACAAGGATCTATCTCGGTGCCATAAAAGTATAAATATTAATCATATACAGAATGGCCAAATGTTGCTAGATGTTTTAAAATGTCTACCTCAACTTTAAAAATCATCTGCTCTTGACCTGAAGCACAAGCGAAAGTTTTTTTTTTAATAAGACTAAGAAAATCAGCTTTGTATCGGTTCAATAATGAAAGTTATTGTTCGTGTATGTATCCTATGGATAAAAAAAAACTGTGAGCAGCAGGCTCTTGCAATACTTGTCGTTTGTTAATGATGCATTATGGGAAACTATAAATAGCAAATGAAGTACTGTGACATACATACACTGAGATTAAAAGGAATTTAATCAGGACTTTTGATTGATAGATGGGAAAAGGCTGATTGTTTGTAAAAATTATGTGCTAAATACCAACATTTCTTAATTGTGGAAATTGTTGTCATTTTGATCTCTGGTTAAAATTTGCTGAATATGATCTGAAATCTTTAATCTTGTATAATTACGTTTGAAGTGATTACATCTAGGCCTAATTACACCACCAGATACACACAAAAACATACCAGATTACGTTCATATTGAATATTGTGCAATAGGATTTGATTAATCAAGCCGAATATGGAATTGTGATTAGGATTTATCGAAAGTAGAATTTAAGTATCTTTCTTTATTTCTTGCTGCATATTTTTCTCTTTCATACCACATTGACATATTCGCATACATTCGTAATTCGGAAGCTTTGTATTCTGAAGGTTTGGATATTCCTAAGATTCGTTATTCCGAAGGTTCGTTAATCCGAAAAAGAAATGAGGTTTGTAATTCTTAAGGTTTGTTAGTCCAAAAACTAAATGATTAACTAACCTTATTTTGTTTTCGGACTAACGAACCTTCGGAACAATGAACCGTATTTCGTTTTCGGATTAGTGAACCTTCGGAACAACGAACCTTATTTCGTTTTCAGATTAACAAACCTTTAGAATAACGAAGCTTCGGAATAACGCCACAAATGTTCGCATTACGGATCCCTTTTACGTTTTCGAATTAAACGAACATCGGAGTATAGGCAATTTGCATGTTTCGGAATTACGAAGTGTATCCGATATATTACCGGTATACGTAAGTTTTGAGAGAAATTCTTTATAAAAGAGTACTGTGAAAAGGAGTGGGTGAAGTCCTTTTTTTCCCCTTCTAATTGACTTCTGATTTTAATATAATTCAGTTCACTCAAAAGTCTTGTAACTATCCATTATTTTCTAAAAAATTGTGCATTGAATAATGAACATATTTGGTTTTTTTTTTATTGAATATGCTAATGTTTCTCATGCACCCAATCCAATAATGAACTGAACTTAGTTCTCCTCTAGATTTATTTAGTAATACATATGTAGGAGGTATCTGTCCAAACTGACATGAATATTCCGAAAACTAGCTCGATGATTCTGGTTGCTTGTAAAATTTCTTGATAAGTGTGTATAAACTTGCCCTTATGATGAATGCCTTTCATGATTCGTCTGAAATATTAGAAATTCCTTCTGGTTCTTCGTCTTTTGTCTGCATGGCAGCGGGTTGTTAGGATTTACGTGTAAGCAAATTCCCATTTTTGTTGGTCATACAGAAGGGCATTGACACCATATATTTAGCATAGAACATGCTTGAACTAACGCCCTTATGCCATCCACCCATGCATTCTACTACCCTCAGTTCTTCCCGTTATATTATTGTAGATAACATATGTTCAATGCAGGTAAGCCGCTGTGATCCGCTGGGATTTCTGTCAAAGGGGTCTTTTGGCAAGCTGCTGGAGGGGGGGGGGGCGGGCGATGAAAATGGCTGAAAAGGGAAAGGTGTTATCTGCCCTTACATGAAGTATTATCATTGCACAAAGGAAAAAGTGTTTTGAAAGGAAATCAAGTGAAAAATATTTGTTATTGTATGTTTGTCTCACATTGTTGCTTGTAGAATATTTCTGAAAAGCTGCATGTAGAAAGAATAGTTTGCTTTATCACATTCCAATGCTGTAACTTTTTATACTTGACCATAAATATCGCAAGGCCTGGTCACACCGCCCGAGCGCTGTTGGAGCAGTCGTGTAACAAAGAGAAAAAAAATCATCACCACTCGCTACCGTTCACCATTTTCGATTTCGATTGTTATTTTTGTTTACTATTTTTGTTTTCAATTTTTTTCCCAATTTTGTGAGCGAAATTCGGCCCTCTTTCCCTACTGCTCCACGATCGCTTCAACAACGTTCGGGCAGTGTGACCATGCCTTTATATGTTTATCTGTGTGGGAAAGCCTTAAAATGCAAGGCCAATGGCTGATGATATTCTGTGCAAATCCAAACCTTACAATCTCTTATGGATGTCTAATTATGGATAAAGATTGCCCAATTATTTGAAAATGTTTTATTTCTATGCATATATTATGCTAATTTATAGTGACTTTTCTATTGTATTATCGATATTCACTGTTGGCTCTTTGTTACTTCCGTCTGATAAATGCTCCCTGTTGGCAGAAAATGATGATGAGGATGATAATGATGAAACCAAAAGTTTTTGAAAAGATGCCAATTTATTAGATAATTTCATTTGAGAAGAGTAGTTCTTTCCAGTCCTAGTTGATAACTTATTTCATGTTTGATATGACAGAAAGATTTTAGACAATGCATGGTCTGGCGTTGTTCACATATGATGCTTTGAATGGCCTTAAAATGGTGCTGTGGCAAAGTTACTGTAAGAGGACGTCCACCCTTTATAGTACAGTAAAAAGAGTAACAAGATTGTCAAACTTAAAAAAAAATGAGATTTAAAGTTTAGATCTTTTGTTGAAGTTTCTAACAATTTAAAGTTTGGTTTGAACTCAGAGCTTGGGTTTCAAATCTTGGATATGAACTTGGGTTTGGACATGAAGTTCAAATCAATCAAAGTCATAAATTCACTTTATGATGGGTTGTAAAATCAAGTTGCATTTGATTTTCCCTGGGTGTGATGTTTATTAAGCTTATTTTTTTTCTTAGAATCACACTATTCTGTATGTGAATGGAATGGAAGCTTGCAAATACACTAGTATTGTCTCATTTATCTCAACTTACTATTGACTAGTTATAGCTTTCTTACCAAAATTATGAATTCTGTTTATGAATTCAAGATGGACTTCCCCTATGGGTTTTCATTGCATGCAGTTAATATTTGTTAAGATGATTTTGAGCATCATATATGAACAAGCCTTCTAACAGATGAAATGCCACAATCTTTCAATTAGATGGGGAAAATGAACGATGATTTTGCGTGAGTTTCTGTCTCAAGATGGAAGCATGGTTTCCCTTTTTAGTGTGCAATATTTTATGTCATTTGCATTCTGCAAGCACTTTTAAGCTCTGTGTTAATATTAAATGTACATTTTCATCTGAGATGATAAAAGAGTTTAGTTTTGAATGGTGTTGGTACGATTTTCATTTCGTTCATTTGAGCGTCATGTTGATTTCTATACAGTAAGTGTTCCAATGTAACTACCGTTTTATTTTACGAATGGACTATATGTGTACATGTATTTTAAGTAAATGTTAGGGTGTTGCAAGAAATTTAAAGGAGATCATTATATTATTTGTCCCAGACTCAATCATTAGTTTTGTAATTAATTTCAAATTTGCAGTAGACTTGTACATCAACATATTCAAAGTTATAATCTATAAACAGAGGTTCTTGATGACCAGGTGGGTGTCTCATAAAGCTGTTCATAAGTTAAAGATAAATGAAAATAGTTGCAGTAAACACTGATTTCATGAGAAAGTGTGTGAAACCAAGCTTTATTGTCACTATATCATCAAGGATCTAGATCTGGTACAGTTACATAAACTGAACTTTGTGAAATCTTGAAATCTACGCTGATAAATGTTCACACTGAAGATCACTAACACGGATAAGCGCATGTGGGACAGTGTGTTATTGTTGCTTTGAATGTCTGCCCGACACTTGACCCGAATCCTGTGCTTATTTGCTAATTCTCAGCAATTACACAATTTCTTCCAGAATCCTTTGGCATATATTTTTTATTCATACAAACAGACACTTTGGTGGTCATTTCATTGGATTCTTTACAAACTCATTGAAATTAGTTACCACACTGGTGATCCTTGTGGAAAACGGTATGTTCATTGGCGATGGTTAAGCGCATAAGAAGGGTTCACCAGTCGCTCTTAACTTACGAACAGCTTTATGAAACAGCCCCCTGGAAGCTTGCCATAGGCTTGTCAGACATAGCAGCAAGTAATGTTTGCAAGCTGAATTCCAAGTATTGTTGTTTAATACTAACAGAATACGCATTATTTTATTCCCAGGTTCTCAGTAAAGAAATGATAAATATGAATCACATAGTAAATAAACAATAAGTATAAATTGATTATTGTTCAGAACTATCAATTACGAAAATTGTTACTGATTGTAAACAAGTTTCTTGCATCAATCCTCAAAATTGTTGTATACATTATATCTGTAGGCTGAACGATGGGATTATATTTGCACTTGTATGCTGCACACGCATGGCATTCTGGTCATTTCTGGGCAATTTCATATTGAATATATACCTCCAACCCCCTCTTTGTGGGAACTACCTGAAATGATCTGTATCCTTTTCTTAGTTCATGTGAAGTTTAATTCATTGCAAATTTCATGTCTAAAAAGTAAAAGGCGATGGTAGAAACATGATTTGGATCAAAGATATTTACTCTGTATTTTTTAATCATTCAGTTTGGTGGTGGTGTTTTTGTTTTCGATGTGTTTTAGGGAATAATATGTCAACCTTAATGGGGGAGGGAGGAAAGTGTTTTATTAATGTTGATTTATAAATCAGCCTGTGGCCTAACATATTCAAGTAGCTCTTGGAGGCTTGCCAGGCATAGCAGAAGAAAAATGCAAAATAACATAGCATGTATTCAAAATACTGAAGGTCTTTATACCCAGTTCCCATTGCCAAGATTCGTGGAGTAAGCGCAATGATCGTATCAGATCAGTCTGGGCAATCGTATTGTTCAAAAAATTTCGCAATCAGTGTGAATGAGGTATTAGGAAAGACACCTCCAAAAATGTTTAATAGGAAGTAAAACAGCTCATACTCATAACTTAACTCTTTGGACACTGAGCCATGAACCCCTGTGCTGAATTACTTTCAGGGAGGGAAACAATGCATCGTTTGCTTGAGCGTGAAATGCCAAATAAACGAGTGTGCATTGGTGCAGAGTACATGTGGAAAGGGTTAATAGGCCAAGTTATCTAGTTAACAACTAGTCAAGTTTGGTTTTACATGTTTATTATGGGTTACAGTCTATGGGCAAAAAATCCCCAAAGTCTTAAATTTATATATCAGTTTTTATATTCCTGAATCCCAATGTTATGTCCAACTTAATCATGTTATTGCACATAATTGATGGATGGTTGTTTGTATGTCTAAATGTGATGCGGATTACAGGTCACAACTCTTTTTTTCAGTCACATGACTGCATTTTCTAGTCTTTTTTAATATTATCCTGCTTAGTTGTAATATGATACATTTCAATCATGATGGAAATAAAGCTATGGTGTACTTAAACATAACGCATGTGTGCATTGTTGTTTTCATTCTCATATCTCCCAAGTCAAACACATTAAAGGAAAATATAACCTTTGGAACAATCTTGTGTAAAAATTTGAATATTGCGATCACTAGTGCTATGGAGATCATCCTATTGGCAATGCGACCAAGATGTGTGACGCCACTTGTGAACAACTCTCCCAGTAAATTTGTATATATTTCACTCAAACTGCCTCTTTTTTCACGTCTAACAGTAGATCATGTGTTCTTTCTATAGGAGGGCATGTAACAAAAATTTTCAAAGAATACATTTACGGATAAAGAGTTTGGATCACCATGAGAAAGAGCAAAAAGAGACATTTTGGGGTTATTTTATAGACCATCAAAGGAAAGTTGTTAACGTGTGACATCACACGTCTTTGTCGCATTGCCAAAGGGAGGATCTCCATAACATTAATGATCGCAATATTCAAATGCTCATCACTTTCTCATTTTTCTCAAATTTTCTTTGTTGTTTATTCTTTGATTTTTCTGTTTCCACACAAGTCCACATTTTCCAAGGTTTCATTCTCCTTCAAAGCTTCCTTCAGACATGATCTGACCAAGCTATTAACAGTGTTCACTCACACAGTGAAAGAAATCTCACCTATATCTGTCATGACCTTTTTTTTCCAATGCCGTAAAGACATTGTTCTATCAGGTGGGCATTTCATGAAGAATTTTGTGATTTCCTCTGAACAATTCCAGCCATTCCAATCCATCCGTTCCTTATTTCTATTCGACAATTAGCCACGAGTGAATATTTTTGCCACCTGACACACTGTATGTTAATTGACATAAAAACATTTCCTTCATTTCTGATGTACTTCTTTCTTATTTTTTTTCTATAATGATATACTATTTTAATCATTCAATAATGAGAAAAAAAAATCAACACCAACACAAGCAAAACAAAACACTGGTGACATATGCCATCACCAAAACTGTAGAGGGAGTACTTTCTGATGTTCTCAGAAATGCAATGATTTCTAGTCGTCTATAACAAAAGTTTTGTAAGTTGTACCAGCTACAAGATGGTTCATTACATAAAGCTGCCATTTTGGACTCGCCGTGCGGACACAGCAAGGGGAATATCGACTGCAGCAGCATTACTTGTTTCATTTGGGCCAATTTTTTAAAAAGAAATTGCTTGGTCACCTTGGAGAAAACATAACAGATGCTAGCATCTGCAACATGAATTTTTTTTATGCCTCAATCTCCATTGACTTAGTACGGGAACAAGTTGTTGAGTTTCGTTGCATTAGGCTTGGATGAACCCATATCTTTGGCTTGGCTAATGGCACTCAAAGACTTGTGGTGCCATTTAGTATTCCAATCAAATACACGCATATATCACTGACTTGCCTACATGTTTATCTCCTCATTCTGACATGATCATGCTCACAAATAAACCAACCACAAAAACAAAACACAAACAAACATACCCACCACTGACAGCTGATAAATAAAAGTCAATAAATAGTCAAAGAACAGACTTCAACCAATATCAACATACTATTTGTGTTAAAAAAGTTCAGAATAAAGCTAGTAGTAGTATGAACATAAATAAAAACGCACCACACAAAATGTTTTATTTTTCTATAAATTCATCACCCATTTAATACAATACAAGAAATGAGTCTTCTATTCTTGTGTATAAAATACTATCTAAATCATGCTTTGCATATCAAATATATATATATTTAGTATACTCTTCAACATCCATTCTCATCAATGGGAAATTAAGGTGTATATAATTGATTCAAGTCAATAATTGACGCCTTAAATACATTGAAAAAGTTCTAAACTTAATGGGAAATTATATTTCTAAATGGATTGGAATTCATAATGTGCAAATTAACTTTTTTTATTGCAATGTAACAATACTATGTTTCATTTAAAATGTAGCAATTATCTAGTTTTAATTTCTTGTAAAGCAACTGTTTAATTGCAAATAAAGCATCAAACCAAGTGACTATTAACTTTAGTTAGTACTTTTGTTTATTTATCTACTTAAGTAATCAGAGTGTTGAAGCCAGCATGTCTCATAAACCATATAAACATGTCACTTTCTCTCCTAATACAAAACGATTTTTGAATGAGGATTTTTAGACAAAAAGAAAAAAGAAATTTACCCTCAAATGCAGGTGCTGGCAAACATGTCAATTTAAGCAAATTGACTGTAGTACTAAGCTCCATTTAATATGAGCTAAATATGCATATGGTTGGTCCAACGTGTCTTTTCTTTGCGACACTTTAGGCAAGAAACTTGTTAGGTGATGCATGAAAAGAATCAAGACAGAAGCCTTGTCTATGGTGAAAGAGAAAGAAAAATTCCCTTCAGCAAAAAAAATGTGGTATAACTGCAACAAAATAGCCTACATTTTATCTTGGATTAGAAGCAAATGTCCATACCATGTAGTTTGAGGGTGGTAATATGTTATCTTAGATTTTACTTGTCTTTTTAAAGATAACATATTCTTGAAAAGACAAGCGAATAAAGCCTCAGAGTTTTGAACTGTTGAAAACCACAGCATAGAATAAAAAAGTGTAGCCCCATGCACTTCAATTTATGTTAGTCTAGTTACATAAAATGGCTTCTATCTCCTTGCTGGTGCTTTATGCAGTGAGCTTCTTTTCTTGAGACTAGATGTTAAAGTCTGTGAAAGGAAGGAGAATACACACACACAACTAGAGTGAGATCTTTCATTATTCAGCAAACCAAGCTGCCCAATTTCATTTTAATTACCAAAACTCTTATAATATAGATATTTGATAAATTAATCCATGTTTCTGGGTCGTAATTTTAAAATTGATAAACTACTGTGTCAGTTTATGAATTTGAGTGGATGAAGATTAGGGAGATCTTAATTAAAAAAAAAAAAAAAATAATATATAAAATCAAACACTGAATAGCAGTTTCCTCCCTTGTTTTAAGCTAAAAGCTATTTTGGAAGCTCTTTACAATCTACATCTGTTTATGTGATTTTTATTTTCATTATTGAAGAGGCTTCTCTCTGAAATACAAGAGTATGCATCATGCAAAACAAATGTGTACACGAGCACATATGAAGGTAACTACCCAATTAAGTAGCTTTTGAGCATTCTCTGACATCCCCTCAGTGCATATTATACCGTTATGTTGACTAAGGTGACGTCAAAACCTAGAATATAACAAATGTGATCTTTGAAACTCTGGTCATCAAGTGATGACCAGATTACTGTTTCAAATCTACATAACCTGTGATATAAAAATCTAGCAACCTTAAATCTTTACAAAATCAAGCAAAGGAAGAGAGAGTGGGAAGAGCATCGGACAGCTAGCAGCCATTAATTACAGGAGAAAAAAATCGGCCTTAGAATTTCATTTTGTTCTAAATATGTACTTTCTTCTAAGCATATATGAATATTCTGAATCGCATCCATGGAAAAGAAAGCTTTACTTAACAAGAAAAATCAGTAAATGAATCCCACTCGATTCCATTTGTCAAATGACAGTGTCATTCAAAAGTGAACATGGGCTTTATGTGATTTGTGCTAGTGATCTTGAAACCCAAAACCATTTCATCGTTAATAATAAATAGTTGTGTTAAATAGACTTGATAATTTTCCAAAGTGTTTTATTTATTCATGCCATCAAGGCAATTAGAACTATTACAAATAAATATAACTAGTATGAATAAATATATCTCTAAAAATGTCTTCTGAATTCCGATAATCATGTTTGTTGATCGCATGGACAAGGATTAGGTGCATGTATTCATGTCATCATTTGCAATGGAACTGATTTTGGACAAAGCAGAGATCTTCTCTGCTTGCGTTTAGCATGTTCAACATGTATGAATCCTGAAGAGCATTTCGTGAAAAGACTGATTGGAGATTTTATCAGACAGGTCCCATTTTATCCGACAATTACCATAGTAACAGTACTTGTTATCCATTCAGATCCAACGAAAGATGTCGGATCTGACTTCTTGTCGGACGAAAATGTTGGTGGAACGTTCCCCTGGACTTTAAAATTGCACTTGTATTCTGCTTCCAACACCTTAAAACTACATCTTTGCCCTTGAAACACACAACATTCTGATAGCATCAGTGTTTTTAGAATATACTCCATTAACATCCCACAACATTCTGGGATTTAGCAGTGAACAAGACACTTCTCACAGAACAAAACAAACAATTTACAGCGACATTGGCAGGCACGCACACACAAAATCTGATTGAATCGTTTGCTCATATAAACTGATTATTCTCAACCCCAAAATATCAGACATTACTTTCTATTGAACATGAGCCTTGTGACATAGGGTAGGTTGCACGACATTTTCTCCTGCGACTATTGCTCCGGGCTTTATTTCGTCTAAGATATAGGGTTAGGGTTGCAATAGGGTTTATGTTGGGTTTATGGTAGGGTATAGTGTTCAATCCAGGGGGGCGTTTCATCAATATTTTCGTCCGACAAGTTGTCAGATCTGACAACTTTCCTGGATTCCGATTGTTGAGAAGCAATGTTACTATAGCAACTGTCGGATAAAACAGGACTTGTCGGATAAAACGTCTGACAAGTCCTTTCATGAAACGCTCCCAGGTTGAAGTGGGTCATTCCATTAAAGTGTGGAATTGGCAGCAAAGCAATCGTCACCGGAGCTTAAGTGTTATGGACCCAGAGAGTTTGGGGTATTGCAAGAAGGTTACGTTCTGCTGCAACTGGACACAAATCAATTAAAAATTTTCTTTAAGGACTTACCCTTGATATTGGGACTTATGACTGATCAAGAACTGCATGTAAATTTCTTGCAACATCCTAATAGTCAATCTTAAAATCAATTCCATGTTTGTGAGTTGTTACAGACTTGCAATTAACATTGATCATAAGATGACTACCTTTTGTGTAACAGGGCATTGAACATAATACAAGTACGACTCCCTCAACGACAACCAATGCGTGTTTAAGTAAAGAGTGTATGGTGAAAACCTTAAACCCCAAAAGCCTTATACAGCGCTCTCGACATCTTTGATCTTTATTCCCTATCAATAATTGAAGCAGCTATCAAAATGTACAAAAAGACTGAGCTCTAGTTCAGCTGCCATTTTTTATTAAAATCAATTTACTTGTTGGGGTTACTCCATTTGTAGGTGCCAGTGAAGTGGAAGTTGTTCTTTTTGGCCATCTCGTCCGCCTCGGTTGGTCCTCGACTGCAAATAAAGAAAAACAGTACGAAGTAATCATAAAAGAAATCATACAAAAATAAAAATTCTTTATTCAAGGGTAGAACTTCAATCATGAAACTGCTCTAGCAGTGGGCAATGCATATCATGTTATCACAACCCTTCTCAAATTTAAATACCAAGTGCATAAGCTAGCGAGCAGAAGTTTCCATTGTTTTAAGAGTCTTTGTATGACTCGGCCAGGGCCAGAACCCATACCATCCTTTCCATGAGGCATTTACTCGTACCCTTGAGCCAATATCACCCCTATCAATGCTAGCTTTACTACCACTAGAAATTGGAGTCTATGCTAAATTGTGCCTTGAATGCAGTGGCGGACAGTGACCCGGAGGAGACAAAGCATTGGAGGGGCACTCTATGATTTGTGAACAATGCTGTGCCCCTCCAATGCTTTATCTCCTCCGGGTCACGGTCCGCCACTGCTTAAATGTGTGAGGGGCATGGGGGGGAAGGTTACAGGATAAATCTATTCAAGAGAAAGTGAAAAAAACAGAGGATTACGAGCTCATACCTTCCATATTTGTAAGGGATCGGTTTGGGTTTCTTGGCTTCGATTTCGTGCAGGACCGGTGTGAAGATCCTCCAAGCTTCAGCTAGCTCATCGTTTCTTACAAAGTGGATCTGACTGCCACAGAAGACATCCAGGATAAGACGTTCATAAGCATCGGGAAGGGGAAGGTCCTGTATTTCATGAAGAAAGATGAAAAAAAATTCAAAATACATTTCGTCCCTTCAAATGAATTCATAGCTTGTATCCCTGACAGTTTGTATGGTTAAAGACTAGCATAATTAAATAAATTGATAATTTTGTTGCATTCAGACCTCTAAAAATTCTCTAATTGAAGGAATCACTGTCTCATGATTGAGACAAAATGCTACTTGCATGTATAATCATAAACAAACCGGAATTAATGGGACGCTTTTGTTACTTATATGGGATATTAATGGCTGTCAGTGCAGAGGGTTATCTTATGTGTTTTGGGGGAGGGGGGGGCAACAAATGATAATCCCCTGCACTGACACCCATAGTGTTATCAAAGACTTTTTCATGCAAACTACCCTTTAAAAATGTTTGGGGATGTTTTCTAAGGTTTGTATCCAGTTGATCTTCAAGCAGATGGTCCACTTAATTCTCAGACCATCTGGTACCATGATGGCAAAATATACTTGGTCTAATTACTGTTTGGCAATTGTCTACCTACAAATCAATTCTCTAATGAACTGTTTATATAATAATTTAGATGAATTAGCATAACTGAAAATATGACAAAAGAGTGCATGAGCTACATGCAAATTAGACCAAATGGTTAGTAGACAAACTAATTGTATGAAGTACACAAAACATGTGTAGACCAAGTGACAATTTAGCAAGGTTCTTTTTGCTTCCCCATGCTCACCTTGTATCTTGACTTATAGGTCAGATCCAGTTCAGTCTCTTCAGTACCGAAGGCCATTCCTGGTTTCTTGGTCATGAGTTTAACGTAGACAGCCTCGTTAGGTTGTACCCTGATCACCAGTTCGTTGCGCATGATGTTCCCAAAGATATCGCCAGGGACGTCCTTGAACTGCACCCTCACCTCCGCTTTACGCTCGTTCAAGGCTGCAAGGAATGGGAAAATAGCGGGTCAGTAATGCCGGCGATGGGGCATTTGAATGGCTGGCAAAAAATGTGGACGGAGTCTTCATCATTATCAACATCAACATTATTTTCATCATCATTATCATCATCATAATAATCATCAACCATTATCATCACCATCATCCTCCTCATTCTCTTCCTCCTCCTCCTCATCATCATCATCATTAATCATCATCGACATTATAAAAAAACTTACCTTTTCCACATTTCAGCATGAAAGGCACACCTAGATATGAAATAAAATGAAAATGTAACATATTTTTATTCTAAATTGCAACATGTTTCTTTAAATGTCGATACAGTAATATTTCATATAACAAGTTTTAAGACTGACCTCTTGTGCAATATAAAGCATGGAGGCTATGTATAAAATACCTCCAATGACTCAGATCTTTGACTCTGGATACTTTCATCAAGACAAGACAATTCACTATTGGCATTAATAAAGTGCTCCTTATTCAAAGCTTTGAATTTCACTTTACAAAACTTAACATAAGATGATATAAAGATAATATAATGTACATTAACCTCAAGGGAATATTTCTCATTCCCAGTCAACAATATACTCAGATTATATTAAAAAGGACCACATATCTTCTAAACCCGTTACAAACTTTTTTCTATTTGCTATTTGTAAATCAAAGCATTCATGTCGCTCAAAAGAAAATATTCTTTGCAAAGTCAGTCACTCACCGTCCCATCTCTCGTTCTTGACCAGGAACTTGGCAAATGCAAATGTGGGCGTGACCGATTTCTGGGAGACCGTGGGGTCATCAAGGTACCCCTCCTTGGCGTCCCCTTCTCCGTCCGGGTCACCCACGTACTGACCCAAGACCATGTCGTCAAGGGTCAGGGGGGCCATGGCCTTCAGGACCTTGACCTGTGTAAAGGGAAAAAGTGATTTCAAGATTCATTTTGAGTTTGCTGTTGAGCTAATTTAATCATCGACCCAACACCACCATCAGAAGGCAGGGATGTATAATTGAGACCGGCCTCGAGCCACATTTTGCTGACCTTGGCTTTGGTCTGAGTCACAGTGAGAGAAGGTATTCTCAAGCAGCAATGGCCTTGACTACATCCCTGCATAGCTTCATCTGATGGATGCAATGGCATGAAAACAACATTCTCTTTGCTACAATCCATAAAGACTTGAAGGGGGTAATTGTAAGAGAATGATAGCATGGTTGGGTATATCTGGCAAAGCTTGGCCTTTGATTAAATAGGAGTGAATTTTTTTACCCGACTCTTTGTTTCCCGATCTTACCTTTTCGTCTCTGATGTCTTCGGCTGCTGTTGAAGCAGGCTTCTCCATGGCTGTCAGACATAGGATCTGAAGAAGATGGTTCTGCATGACATCCCTGTGGATAAGAACAAGGGTTCGTATTCACTTGGTCTACAATCACTTGTCTACAAGCAGTAGGTCTTCTTCTCAAGACAGTCTTGGGCGATTCCATACGTGTCGTAAGGGACATTTTGACAATTTCTTTCCTGGCCGAATGCTTGGGCAATAAAATATTCTTTTTTGTCAAGGATAAGCTATAGTGGGTAGTCATGTGAAAAACTAATAACCAACACAAACAAATTGATAATGGGTAAATTACAGGTGAAAATGTTGTGAGTCGTACGGGACGCAGGTATTTCCTTTACGACACGCAACATTTTAAGCTATAATTCACCTATGGACAACATATTTTTGGTGGTTGTCAGTTTTTTTTGCATGTCTACCCAGTAGTACTTTGATATTACCACAAAGCAAATTGAAGTTATTTGTGCGTTTGGACAGCAGGATGAAAAATGTTGTGAAAATGGCTGATTTTTCTAGCATGGAATCGCCCTCTTATACCACATGGGCTAAACTCATCGGCCCGTATTCTGAAGCCAGGTTTAATTTAGACCACAGTCTAACTCTGTGCTAAAATTATGGGGAGCCAAAAGTGAAGAAAAATACTTCAGCTATCATTCCCACACAATTATGAACAAATTGGGTGTCATATGAGTTAATAAATTATGAAAATACTTACCTGATTTTCTTATTTACGAGATAACTCATACATCTACTTGATTTGCTAGTTCAGCCCTCTGGACTGCCATACCCGAATAGAACTCCCAAGGATTTAAAAAGCGCGAGCGCGCCCTCTCCCGTTCAGGCTTACTACCCATGATCACCGCGCAATTAGCGTCCATCTTCCTCACCTTTCGCAAGCCCATACGTTGAAACATGTTGCTACGCAAGGCGGAGGGTCGGTGGGAGGTATCAAGTAGATGTATGAGTTATCTCGTAAATAAGAAAATCAGGTAAGTATTTTCATAATTTACTTCAATAACTCCATACATCTACTTGATTTGCTAGACCAGCACGGACTCAAACCGTAGGGAGGCATGTTTTCAATTGTAAGCCTAAGAAAATTTAAAAGAAAAAAACAAAAACAACGAAATTTAGGGAGAGGGGGAAAAAGCCGCAGCTGCTTTAAGCGCCGAAGCAGCAAATCTCGCCTCGCTGGACGGAATGTCCTTCAAGTAGAAAGAAGTGAAGGAGTTAGTTGAGCGCCAAAAGGCGCCCTCAAAAATGTCCTCGAGAGGAATGCCCTGTATACTCAGGAATACTAAGTATCATGGCCCTCGGCCTAGTGTCAGGAGAACAACATCACCTGCTGACTAGAGCGTAAGAATCGAAATTTGTTGAAAATTTCAACAAGAATCGTGATCGGAAAACTGAAGCTTTTAAGGCTCAGTAAGTGATCAATCGACCAATCTGAGAAGGCGAGATATCTCAGAACCCCTACCGAAATTTAAGCGTGCCGCTTGCTAGTAACTAGCATGCGACTAGCAGGGCACTCGCTTAATAAGCGAGTGCATGCTAGCGAACAGTCCCTGCTCGCTAAAAGATCGCTTAACTATTACTCTGCACGCATATCACACACGCTTATTAAGCTAACCGCATGCTAGTTACTAGCATGCCGCAAGCTTGCGCAAGTTAGTCGCACGCTTCCCGCAAGCTTGGAAATTTCTGTAGGTGAAGCCTCCGCGTGGGAGAAAGCGCCCAGAATTCGATATCTGTCTCAAATGCGTGAGGGCAGAAATCTGCAGAATTCTGATAGAGAGCTGTGGTAAAAAGTTACTAGCGGTCCGAAGGGGACCAGGAACGACGGAGAGTAGGGATTTAGGAAGAAAACCACTCGTAAGGCAGACAAGGGTCGAGAAAGCGACTGAGTGCCATCCTGTTAATAAGGAATGCCGCGACATGTTGCCTATGTAGAATAGAGCAGTCTGGTCAAAACAGCTCAACCGGGCGTGTCAGGGATACAGCGCGGTACACATCACGACAAAAGTGTGTTAGACCGAGTGATCGAGAGAGAACTCAGGATCCCCTTTCTCCCATACTGATTGAAGCACCCATCTGAGGGTGCAGTGCCCGCGGTGGAAGAGGTGGCTTGGCTCAAGCCACCATCGCCGAGAGAGCCCGTGAGGCTAGGCTGCGATGGCTGTCCGCTGGCGGGGGAATCCCTAGCAGCAGCAAGTGTACGCCAGAGGGAGCTGGCGAAAAAAATCTGTCACGATATTACGTGTAAACGACCATCAAGAGATGCTCTAAACGAACAGACATCGCCAGATATGATACCTCAACCGTTACATTCCCAACGGAATCGAATGAGGTAGCAACGGCCCTGTCCTATCAAGTTAGGGACGGAAACTGGCTAAGAGTGTCGAAGTCCTCGCTTGAAGAAACAAGCGAAGGAGACTTGAGGAAGTAATCACAAAATTTCCATCAGTCTGCGGTGAGAACCAGTTGTTTATGAAAACAGTCACAAGGCCTGTTTCTCAGGTGATCGTAAGAGCGAGCACCGCCGGCGCCGGTTGCGGCAGCGTGGAACAGTCCGATATCGGTAAGATAAGGAGCTCCAAAAAGCTGCGGGGGGGGGCGGCAAAAATGACGCCCTAAGCAGCGGGGATGAGAATCTAAAATTTCTAAAAGAAAACTCCAGTGAAGTAAATCACTTACATGGAGAGGCTCATCCACAGTCGGCCCGAGAGAAGGCGGGTCGTAGTGATCGTGGTTAGGAAGGCATAAGCATACATCCATCCACTGTTACATCATCCTCGGTCGTGCGGTGACCCTGGCCACATGCCTTGCATGGAAGGAGGATGAAAGCAGCATGCGGGGCGACTCGAGTGTGCCGTGAAAAAATTTCTAAGAAAGAAGCCGATTCGACTAACGGGCACGGTAAAGACATCCACCGTAGACCACTCCGCACAAGGAGGGAGCGGCGGAGACGCCCGCAAGATTGACCCACATAGAGGGCAGTCTATAAGATAGACAGTTAGAGCTCGACCGATGGTCTGGCGGTGTACAGTTTGGTGTGAACTCGCCGACCCGGTACGGTGGGTGTGCCCAGAAAGTAGGCATAGAATGCCGACAGAGAATCCTGGGGCTTTAAACAAGTTTGAACGCGCGTACATAGCCAACAATCTCATGAGATGTACGGCGGTTACTTTCCTCCGAGATGATGTTTACCCAACCGGGAAAGACTCGGGGAACAGCTGTGAATGTCAACAGGAGGGATATCTAGCATATGAAAAGCTGATTCCTTCCACGTATTCGGTGCGGGTGCTGCCGGCGGTGTCCGGGGGGACGACCGGTGATGGCAGCTCGGGCAGGGTTCGTACGAGCCGCCCGAATACGAGACAAATAGGTTAACATAACCATAATGCACCGGGTGGTGAAGGCATAGCGATTATTAAGCACAGGAGAACTTTTAATCGCCGTGACATTCAGATCCGATATACATACTCATAAGCTCGGAGAGCTATGAGATAGTGAGACATACCGCTGAGCGGTGATGGTGCTCATATCAGAGTCGCCCTCTCTTCAGCGGCGATCGCTGGAGAACGGGTGTCTGTACTAGCCCTGACTCTGGCGTTGCAAGGGTAGGAGCTAAGTAAGACAGGGCACCCTTACTTTCGAATAGAAAGTGAGGTTCAGGCCAGAAAAGCGACGGTCCCGTCGCCTGGGCGGACGTGATAGGTTGTCCTCTCAAAGCAGCCAAACATTCTCACGAGAGAAGTGCGGCATGCGGTATGTAAGAGATTCATACCTCCAATCTACGGGCCCGCTTAGGGGGAAGAATGGAGAGAGTTACCGCTGAAGGAGTCGTCGCCGTATGTGAGCTTGACGTAGAGGGCGAATTCGGGAGAACCTGCATAATATCGCCCCCCCCCCTGCCTCTGCCTTCTCGCTAGCCTCGAGAGGCTTGAAAATTTCGAGACGGCGGCGCCGGAGCCTGGCGCTTCCGGGCAGCAGCAGAGCGGGGGTGGGTTTACACCCACGGAGCTGGCGGCTTCCTCGTCGTAGGAGCCGCCTCGTCTAGAGCGACCCCGTCACTCTCCGAGACCCCCAATTCGGCCGATTGAGCTCGGAGCGCCTGAAGAGGCGGGGCGAGAAAATATGGACTCCCTTGCTTCATCAATACCCCCACTCGGAGGGTAGATGTGAGGTAGATACTTGTCAAGCAGCGCCTGAGCGCTTACTGAAAAGTCGACCGCGGGATAGGGGTTGTCCTCGTAAAGAGAGTCTCGCTCTATGGACTGAACCGGGGGTTTGTCCAGTAAGCGCCGGGGTGGCCCCGCGTGTCGGCTGGGATACGTGCTCTGAGATCGACGAAAATGCTGGAAAGCACACGCGATCTTGGGCACCCGGTTAGTCGGTGCACTGGCTGGCGATTTAACAGAATCGCTCGAGGATTTCCCGGGTGTCTGGTGGTTATTGCCCACTTGTCTCGCTTGATGCTCAGGGGCATCAGCGGGGTGAGTAGACGTCGAGGGTGGGGTGAACCCGCACTACTCGAAAGCAGAATGTAGCAGCATGAATAGCTGTAACATCTGACCACCGACACAAGGGTCTGAAGGAGGGACGCCCATGGCAACAGGGCTGGCCGACCTCACCTTCGACCTCTTCTTCTTCGCGGCCTCCGCCGGCGTGGCCGGGGCAGAAGAAGGCACAAGAGGCACGGGTGATTTCTTACGATTTGCCGCCCCTGGCAGGGCGGCCGCCGACAATGAAAATTCACCCGAATCTGACGGGGTCAGATTGTGGTCACAGCCCGATGTGTGACGCCTCTCGCGGTAGCAGAATATAGCAGCATAACATGTATGACTGTAACATCTGGCCACCGATAAGAGGGTCTGAAGGAGGAATGCCCATGGCAACAGGGCTGGCCGACCTCTCCTTCGACCTCTTCTTCTTCTTCTTATTTTGCGGGCTCCGCCGGCGTGGCCGGAGCAGAAGAAGGCACAAGAGGCACGGGTGATCTCTTACGATTTGCCGCCCCTGGCAGGGCGGCCGCCAACAACGAAACTTCACCCGAATCTGACGGGGTCAGATTGTGGTCACGATCAGATTGTGGTTACAGTCTGTGTGACGCCTCTCGCGGTCAGGGGCTGGGCGATCTCTCCCGATGCTGTCAACGGAGGACGACTTATACAGCAGAGATCCTGACCTGTGCCGGGGGAGAGAACCGCACTCTCCCTCCGGACTTCTGGTGACCCGGTAGCCGGTGGGTCGCATAGCCCTATGGGTGCTGCGGCGGCAGGACCTAGTTTAGGCTTGGAAGCCTTGGCTACCACTTTTTCCTTTGTCCGAGACCGTGGCACCACAGTCTCGGCCTTCCTTCTCTTAGCATCCGACCGCAAATTCGGAATGCTGATCGACGCACCCTCATACTCACCGCCGCTGGGCGCTCACCGCGGCGTCCTTCCTGCTCGCCTGGAGGCGGCCGACTTCTGTAACTTGCAATCGGGACGGTCCCCGTGGAGGGCACCAGGTCCTCTGGGGCTGTGTTAGTCCCATTCAAAGATACCTCTCTCTACCCTGAAAAAGGAAAAACAAGAATTTTTCTTTTTCTTTTTTTTTTTTTACAAAGATCTCGCTTAGATTAAAGGTGGAGACCGGAGTGGTCTTTCCCTCCTCCTAAAAGGAGTTTGTTTGAGCAAACAGAACAAAACAAGAGGGGAGGGGTAGGGAGGAAGAAGAAACTAAGAATAGTTTAGGTATCTGCCTGTAAGAAAATAAAAAAGGAGGTCGGAGACTTTGAAAAAAGAAACTCCTACAAGGTTCCCCTACTATATTCTCTTTTTTGTGCCCGAAGGAAAAATTCGAAACAAAAATTCAAAAATGAATGCAAGTTCAGAAGAGAACGAACTTTCCACCTGCGAAGAAACACAAAAACAAGCATTTCAGAGCAGGAAGAAAAGGGATTGAGAGACAAATAATTCCAGATAAGAGAAATTTTACGATAATTTCCAAGAGGAAAAAAAAAAGTAACCTCCTGTGGAAAGGTAAAGAAATTCAGAACAGGAGGAAGGAGGAACGTCTCTAGTAACGATTCCAAGAGGAAGAACGACACAGTAAATCCTCAAAGGGAATCGTAGAGCCCGCCTGTCGAAATAAAAAATATATAAGACTAGGAGGGAAGAGGGAATTGAACGAAGAAAACAATTCCGGGACAGGTCAAAAAAATTTCTAACAGGAAGGAGACCCCACCTGTAAAGAACAAAAATTTTTTTTTTTTTTTTTTAGGGGGGATTGAATAACCAAACAATCATCAGGTATAATTGCGTAAGCCGAATTAAACAATCCCCGAAGCGTCTGTGAATAAAATATTAATCAAGAATTTTATTCAGAACAGAAAGGAAAAGGAATTGAGCTTTAGGATGCGCCTGTGAATAAAATATCAATCAAGAAATTTATTCAGAACAGAAGGAAAAGGAATTGAGCTTTAAGATCCGCCTGTGAATAAAATATCAATCAAGAAATTTATTCAGAACAGAAGGAAAAACGAATTGAGCTTTAAGATCCGCCTGTGAATAAAATATCAATAAAGAAATTTATTCAGAACAGAAAGGAAAGAGAATTGAAGAATTAATCAATCAATAATCAATCGAAAATCTTAATAAATCAATTCCAGAAAGCAAGGAAGGAACAGAGTTGAAGATCCCAACCTGCAAAAAGAAATAACAATAACACCCTCGACAACAAAGTGTAGAGGCTGTCTAGAATTTAATTCAAAAACGGCACCAAAAGCCACCACGCTTTGAACGTGAAGAACAATAACCATGACAGGTGGTGAAGGCTTGCTGCCACGTAGGCAGGCCAAGCCCGGTGCCTCGCGAACGCGCTAGCGAAGCGGCGCGACGAGAACTCAAACGTTAGAAAAACAATTTAAGTGTCACCAAAAACACGTCTAAAAAGTCACGCCAAGTGTAAATTCTGAACACAATCTTACACACAAATGGAAAGATTGAAATTAAAAGGGAGAATGCACCACAGATAAGCGAAAATAATATACCAAGCTCAAAAAGATTTGAGCTCTTAGGAGACTTATCTGAGCACGTCTTGACAGGTGGCTTGCCGAAAGCAAAAGAGGAAGATGGACGCTAATTGCGCGGTGATCATGGGTAGTAAGCCTGAACGGGAGAGGGCGCGCTCGCGCTTTTTAAATCCTTGGGAGTTCTATTCGGGTATGGCAGTCCAGAGGGCTGAACTAGCAAATCAAGTAGATGTATGGAGTTATTGAAGTAAATCAAATGTGTCCTGTTAGGGATTTGTGCTCTGATTGGCTCTCCATAGTTAAACCACAACTTTAAACCAGGGTTTAATTCAAACCCGAGTTCAGAATACTAGATATTTGGTATACCTACACTCGGTCCAATATCCACTTAGACTTATTCTCACTTAGTCTAATTAACTCTTGGTCTATTCATTTTTTTATTAATAGTCCATCCAACCAAAATAGACTAAGTAGTGCTAGATTAAGTTGATACTACACGAAAATAGGTGTAGCCTAAACTTGTATATTGGGCTCAATGGCAATTGGACCAAATGGTTGATAGATGAAATGGTTGTAGACGTAGTAGGATTAGTACACTTGGAATGAGACTAACAATACACAATGCAGGCTAGAGTTTAGTATGAAAATACACAACAGTATTTGGGGTAAAAAAGGTAATAATTGTTTCACAAGCCAAGAACAAAGAGTTCCCTTACCTGATGATTCCAAATTCATCAAAGTAGCCTCCCCTACCCTGGGTACCAAAAGGCTCCTTGAAAGAGATGATGACCGATGCGATGCTGTCTCGATTCCAAATCGGGCTGAACATACGATTGGCAAATCTGAATTTTTAAAAAAGTCAATAATAGTATGTTTAAACTTACACTAACCAACATAAACGAGTACAATATTGTATTTTTTTTTGGGGGGGCTAGGGTTAATTGAAGATTTTCTGCAAGTGAAAGTAACAAGGTCAGCAAAGAAAAAATATTTCTTGTCGGCTGCAGGTAAACGATAAAAGGTATAAGCGATGTTGTGTCTCGCCCACTGTAAATGACCAGAAATATTGTGATATGCGAAAGGATGCAACAGAATTGTATTAAAAGTTCATTGAGAAATAACTGGGATGGAATAACATTTGTCGTAAGAGTCTTGCATGTAAACTTTAATGTTGACCTCAAAATGAACTTTAACCTTACCATGTGACCTCCGAACACAATGCAGGTCTCCTAAGTACAGCTACAACCCAAGTTTGATTTGGTTATTTGAGGAAAGCCACTAAATTTAGGGTCAAGTCTAGTCATTTTAGGGTTCAAGTCGGGTTAATTCAGTCAAGTCACTGTACAAATGTCAATAGGAACGAGCCATGGAATACTGTTCAAGTCACAGGTAGGTTTAAGTACAAGAGTCACGAGTTATTTCTTGATTACCTTAGCACCATGAGGTTTTGAACCATCTCCTTGCCAAGGTAATGGTCGATACGGTAGATCTGGTCCTCAGTGAACAGGCCGGCAAGATGATTGGATAGCTTAGAGGATGACTCCAGATCACGTCCGAATGGCTTCTCCACAATTACCCTGGTCCAGCCACTAGAGGTTGGTTGGTTGATGGAAAATCAATAAAAACGTTATGTATCACTTCACATGAGTGAGTGACAAATGAATAAAATCCATGGCTTTCAAAACAAAATATTACTTAATTGTTTTTACTTTCTTTTAAATACATAACAAGTTCACCTCTGTTTGCAAAAGGGCTTCAGAGAGGTACATACATTTTTTCAAAACAAGAAAAATCCATGATAATATTGGAACGTTCAACCACTTAGATAATGTACTATTTTTTAAAGTTCGATCTTACCAATTCAGAAGAGTGTAATTCTTTTTTTTGTTCACATTCAAGGGAGGATGAACATGCAAACAATCACAATAATATGTTAACATAGTTTGACATAGGATAAGTTCTCTACAATTTTGACTTTATTATCTGTGGACTATCTTGCTTCTACTGTTGAACAGAGCTGAGGGAATATACTTCAGAAAACAGTAAATCACCAAAGCAATAGCACTTCTAGTAGTGGTAATATTATCCTGCCTGGCTTTAGCTCAAGCTGTCCTTTCCTTCTCTCAGAGCCTTCAAGGTCTGTAATCCTGCCATATATCCAATCACCTCACTTGGGTTGAGTGGCACCCAATATCTTCCTTCTTGCTCGAGGAAAGCATGCCTTGGCTGGGAATGGGAACCTACAGCGCTCTGACTGAAAGAAAGTCAGAACCGCTCGACCAAGATGTGTATACTTACTTCTCAGCCATACAGGCGCCCTTGATATGCTTTGTTACAGATTCGAAGACGGACGGAGGAAGAGCTAGGTAGAAGAGTCTGTTTGTCTTTCCTTTCTCCAAGGTCTTGAGGTTGTCATTAAGGTGTTCAAATTCTGCAGCATCGTCGTAAGATCCCTTGTAGTAAACATTCTCCTTGAAGAATTCTTTTAACTTCCCCTCCTGGTCATCCTTGATCTACATGAAAATGATCAATTCAATGCACAAAAATCATCATTATCAACATCATCATAGACATCAACAATATCATCACCATCATATTGCCATCATCATCATCACCATCATCACCATCATCATTATCATTATCATTATCATTATCATTATCATCATCATCATCATCATCATCATCATCATCATCATCATCATCATCATCATCACCACCACCACCACCACCACCACCACCATCATCAATATCATTATAACGATGATGATGATGATGTTGATGATCAGCATTTGTATAGCATCATATAGCTGTAAAATAAAAGCATTCACAGGTGCCGGCTCCCCAATATGTCATACATTTGTCACAAAGTTGCTTGAAAAGCTAAGTCTTTAGTTCTGATTTTAAGGTTACAATCAAGAAGTTGGATAGGTGGATAATTCCAAAGCCAAGGAGGAAATGAAAAAAAAACTCTGTCCCCACAAGTTTTCAGACGGGTACTGGGTATTTGACGATTAGCTGACGTGCAATGATCAGACAAGTTACACAGCTCGGGGCAAAGTTATGGAGAGCTTTATACATCAGCATTAGGATCTTATATTGCACTCTGCATTGTACTGTCAGCCAGTGAAGCGTTGGCAAGAAGTGATCGAACTTCCGAATGCCCAAAAGAAGGCAGGCCGCAGCATTCTGGACAGCCTGGAGCCGAATGATAGCTAATGAAGGCGAACCAGCAAGGAGACAGTTGCAGAAGTCCAGTCTCTCTCCGTCATCATAGTCATTATCATCATGAACATCATCATCATAACCATCATCGTCATCGTCTTCATCATTATCATCGTTATCGTCATCATTGCCATGGTGGTGTGATTTCTAACTGAGCTTTCATCATTAACCCTTTGGCTCCATGTTTCATTTTGTCTAACTGGCACTCGTTTCATTAGACTGAACAGGGTTAGCCAGACTTGTTTTCAGGATTTTAAGTGAAATTAAATGAAATGGAAAGGAGATGAACTGGTTGGAAATAAAATAAAGTCTGAGTGTGGATATTCATTCAAGAGAGAGAGTATAATGATAATAGTATTCAGTTCTTGCATATTATGTACCATTTAACGTCTGGATGCACTTCCAAGAGCACTTTGGATATCAGCGTGGCTTTATATTCAATTCTTGCATAGTGCATATTCTGTACCATTTAATGTCTGAATGTGCTTTCAAAACGGCTTGGGATATTATTATTGTTGCTTTAGCCCGGATATGACTGACTGAATGAATGATGACTGTATATGATAGCTAAATTATCATGTACAGTATGTGATTGATTCAATCACTGCTTCCTTGTTTTAAAACAATCACTTCCATTTTACATGACAGGCCTAAAAAGTAACATCACAAAACTAGGCCGAAACAAAACTCCCTTTATTGATCATATCTTAATTTAGAATTTTCTTCAGTAAAAAGAATCAATCCCATCATTTCTCCCATGATCCTTGCTTTTTACACAGACTGAAAGCAACACACAAACACGGTACTGATTCGATCATTCAACACTCATTTCCGTGACATTGCCTCACACCCGAACGCACCTGAAAAGCCTGAGTGCTTGATCGAACAATTGCACCCCATCGCTTTCCTTTCACGATGCTCAATTGAAGAGAAAACAAGGCATGCCTTTTGACACAATTTTCACATTATTATCATGGTTGGTTTTGCCCATCCAATGCCGGCCAATAAAAGCACAGATGAAAGGAGGTTCCATGAACACGTCTCCTTCATGTATTTTCATTTCAATGAGAAAATATAAAATACACAAGATGCATGCTTGGATTGTGTTTCAAACAATGTAACCTACAATTTTCAACTGGTACATTTTTACATTGCAATATTGTTTTCTTCTCCTCGTCAACTTCCAGTAAAGCCCTAATGGACGATTCCAATGTGGTCAATCTTTGTGTACAATGTACCTCTGACCTCCATTTTACTCCATTCTCATGTTAATTCACAAAATGCTCAAGTCATTATGATTGGAAACCATTATCAAATTTGCATATGAAATTTGCATGGGAAACAGGTCAGGCAGGCCCCAAAGGATTCAATAAATGTGCATACATCTCTTGTATCCAAAGGAGCATTGTACTTTTCAATTTCTATTAATCCATATTCAAAACTTACGATCTGAATCCTCCAATAATACTGCTATTAACAATAGACGGCTTTTGTAGTTGGGTCAAATTTGCGGTTAATTGCTGATTTGTCTGCATACCTGTTTCATGATATCCCACACGGTCTGGGGCCCCCGTTTCATAAAGAGTTTAAACTGTTGTAACTTTGCCATTATGGCAACTACCATGGTAACCTTGATTGTGATTGGCTGCCGAGCCCTCTTACCATTGTAGTTGCCATAATGGCAAAGTTACAACAGTTGCAAGTCCTTTATGAAACGGGCCCCTGATCCTGGTTTGTCTACAACCAATTTGTCAAGTTACAATTTGGTCTCACTGCCATTATATCTAATTTCCAATTAGGCGACACCAATTCCATCTAATATTCAAATAGTCTCTACGGTTAGATTCTGTTAAAACATCTTTTAAATTCATAAAGTAAAAAAATAAAACATACGGTAGTCAAATAGGAAATTAGACAAGTGCTTGTAGACCAAATAGCAATCGGCTATCATACTATCTGCAAGCAGACAAATTGCCTCGTATACCAAGTGAAGATAAACCAAATGAATATCTTACATACCTTCATGTATGGTCTAGTTTTCGCCGCCAGTGCGTCAATGGTCATAACGGACCTAGCGTATCCAACAAATTTCGTCTTTTTTGGAAGGAGTCCATCCTTGTACAGCCACCTGTAAAATGACATTGATGAAATATTCTTGAAAAAATGACAATTTTGTTTCATCACTTATGCAGTGAATGAGCACCAATGATCGATACTCCACAGAATGCCTCATCAGCCTCTTAATTCCAATTCTACACATATTCTATATAAGGGCTATTCCACGGTTACTCACGTTACATTTGGAGACACCTTGACTCATACTTGGAGCTGTAACTCCATTATTATTGATAGGAACTAAACATCTCCTTATCACAACAAAGTACACAATCTGACTATCCTTTGCATAAAAACAAAACTTGGGAAATTCTATTATGCTCCTGGCAAATCATTGGAATGTGTCGGTTACTCACGTTTCATGATTTGGTCCAACCTGTGGAATTGCCCATAAAAGGATATTTGGAAGGAGAACCCAAGGCTGAAGATTATGAGATTTTGATAGATAGGCCTACATGTAGAGTAAAATCAGGCAAACAAAACTAAAAAAAAAAAATTTACTGAGACATTTTTATTCTGCTTCTGATATTGTGGTCGCCAACACCAAAGCCAGTATTTTTCTTACGCAATCAATCTTTAGATCTTAGAGCCCGTATTGATGAAAGGGGAAATTGCATGTACATGTTGTAAGATGGTCAACACCAATGTAATTGGTATACGGCAGACCACATTCAACACCGGAGAAGCATTTCATGAAAGGACTTGTTGGACGTTTTACTCGACAAGTCCCGTTTTATCCGAAAGTTACCATAGTAACAGTGCTTCTCGGCCAATCAAAATCCAGGAAAGTTGTAAGATCCGACAGCACTTGCCAGCTGAGCTGCTCCCCGGTATTCAATACAATCTCCAGATATAAATACATGTACTGAATTTGTCATATTTTTAAGTGGTCAATCACAACACCAGTCTGATTTCAAATTGGTGTTGCCAAAACACTAAATGGATAAGGTAGGGAGGGCTTGACATTAGCAGTGGCCTATAGCACCCAACAAGAAAGAATATCACAAGTGGAATGCCTCTGGCCGTCTCACCTGCATCACGCGGTTCAATATAGCAGCAGTGCTGACTTTGAATACTACTCTAACTCGCACAAGATGTTCAGTGATACATGGTTACTCTTATGTCCACTTTTTATGAACTAGACCAATAAACTTACAGAGATACATTGTATGATGGTTATTCAACAAAAAAACCAACATGGCCAAAGTTCATTGACCTTACATGACCTTTGACCTTGATCATGTGACCTGAAACTCAAACAGGATGTTCAGTGATACTTGATTACTCTTATGTACAAGTTTCATGAATCAGATCCATAAACTTTCAAAGTTATGATGGTAATTCAACAGATACACCCAATTCGGCCAAAGTTCATTGACCTTTGACCTTGGTCATGTGACCTGAAACTTGCACAAAATGTTCAGTGATGCTTGATTACTATTACATGTATGTCCAAGTTTCATGAATCAGATCCATAAACTTTCAAAGTTATGAGGGGAAATCAACAGATATCCCCAATTTGGCCAAAGTTCATTGACCCTAAATGACCTTTGACCTTGGTCATGTGACATGAACCTCATGTAGGATGTTCAGTGATACTTGATTAACCTTATGTCCAAGTTTCATGAACTAGGTCCATATATTTTCTAAGTTATGATGACATTTCAAAAACTTAACCTCGGGTTAAGATTTCGATGTTGATTCCTCCAACATGGTCTAAGTTCATTGACCCTAAATGACCTTTGACCTTGGTCATGTGACATGAAACTCTAAAAGGATGTTCAGTAATACTTGATTAACCTTATGGCCAAGTTTTATTAACCAGGTCCATATACTTTCTAAGTTATGACGTCATTTCAAAAACTTAACCTCAGGTTAAGATTTGATGTTGACGCAGCCGCCGTCGGAAAAGCGGCGCCTATAGTCTCACTTTGCTTCGCAGGTGAGACAAAAATGAGAGAAGGGCCACCAAAATTCTATGAAAGCCCACACTTGGTGGTCTGGATTGGCTAAAAAAGTTGACAAATTGTAATGTTTTCTATTGTTTAAGGACCATCAAATTTGCTTGGTGGGCCACCAAGAAAAAAAAAGTTAGTATGGGGCCTTTAGGTCGGGATCATGAAGGGCATGATTGATAATTTTCTGATTGCTGGGAAGCGCAGGGATGATTTGACCTCTGACATACATGTAATTATGCAGGGAAACTAGTAACGTCCCTTTTACGCTACCAATTCTAAGAGGCAGGGAAGTTAAGCGGGAAGTTTTCACCTGGTCTTTCCATACTGCATCATCCACTACCTATCACTGCCTTTCCCGGAGAAGGTCAACTGCTCTTCCCCCACTGAACTTATCTGGGATGGGAAGTGAGAACAGGGGGGGGGAACATTATGAACGGGGAACAAGAGGCCAAGCACACCACGACGTGAGAGCCTGGTAGTTTGATAGAAAGGTAATGGCGCAGTCACTTTTCGCCTACGATGGCCATACAGCGAGTCAAGAACTGCCATTTTTGTACTAGCTTTCTGTATGTGGTTTGAATAGAAATCTGTAAAACAACGGTTTTCAACTCACCATGTGGATAAGGTAGGCCCGGTGGGATCACTCACAGCAAAGGGGGACGCGTATGACCGTTACCACAAATGCAAGTAACCCCCTATTGCAGTCAATTTCAAGGACATATTGTGAAATTTACCCCCTATTTTCACGCAAAACAAAGACAAAATTGCGGTAAAATGGTACCTTGAAACACCCCTAATTATAAGATTGTAAGGACACTTTTGCCCATTTCGCAAACTTACCCCTATTTACCATATTTCAAGGACAGGGCATTTACACCCTTTCCTCATTCATTAGCAAATTGCAACACAGGCGTCAGAGTGCTCAGTCCTTAAAGATGACCAAGAGCCATACTGATACAATAATCCAAAAGAACTTTATTTTTCTTGAAAAATAAGAAAAGTAGAATTCTTTGTAAAATAAATGTAGAGTTGTCCACATAAAGATACAGAGCATGATCGTTCTCCCCCCTTTTTCCTGACCCCTATTTCCATCAGATCGAGGACGGTGAGCACCCCTATTTTCACTACTTCGAGGAGTGTTCTGTCCGCGGACGTTCCGTGAAATTGACCCCTTTTCCCGCGATTTTGGTAACGGTCATGCGGTCCCCAAATCATATTGAGTGACCCCACGGGAGGTAGGGGGAAATGTTACCGCAGCATGAACCTACAGCCCATGCTAAACAAACGGTGGCTAATTCATTGACTTTCAAATTTGCCATCTTGATTTAACTGACATTTCCTGCTGCCGCTTCAGGATCGAATTTCAATCAACTGTGGCAATCAAACCCATGGCCAATCCCTCCAACATAAACACACATTGACAAAGTGCTTTCCAACAAGAAATTGCAGGCCACGCTAATTTATGTCAGTCTTGTGGATTTTCTTTCTCCATACCAAAAGACGTGCAATATCTGTACTACATGTACATGTTGGTCGTACATGTATGTAGTTGTTCAATGTTGCAAATGCATACATTTTTCTCTATCTGCATTGAAGATGAAATTATTGCAATATTTTATTGACTAGAGATTGAAGATTGGAATCCCCATTCAACTTAGAATAGGGTATTAATAGCACTCCATTTTGTAAATATTCAGCTAATTTACAGGCACAGACACACTCGGGTATTGGCTTGGGATAATTTATTATTCACGGTACCATACCATCCCACTTTATTCAAATAGAGCCAAATGAGTCATAATCTACAAACACATCCATGGTTACATTCAACACTCAAGTGACAATCCTCCCATTTGGGCCGATGGGGATGGGGTTTCTTGTACCTCAAAAGGGCCGATTAAGCTAGAATCTTAAAGGACAAGTCCACCTCAACAAAAAAAGAAAATCCAACCAGCATAACACTGAAAATTTCATCAAAATTGGATGTAAAATAAGAAAGTTATGACATTTTAAGGTTTCACTTAATTTCACAGAACAGTTATATGCACATCCTGGTCGGTATGCAAATGAGAAAACTGATGACATCATCCACTCACTATTTCTTTTGTATTTTAATATATGACATATATCAAATATTTATTTTCTTATTTTCTCCTCATTGTCAAGTGAAACAACGATTAATTCCTCTTGAACATGTGGAATTAGCATTCTTTAACACTATATCATTCAACTTGGTTCTTATTGTCAAATCTGTAAAAAATGAAATAATGTATAATTCAAACAATAAAAAACAAAATGAATAGGGAGTGATGGACATCATCGACTGATTCGTTTGCATGACACTGACTTATGCATATCACTGTTTTGTGAGAAATAAGAGAAACTTTAAAATGCCATAACTTTATTTCACATCCGATTTTGATGAATTTTCAGCGTTATGCTAGTTTCATTTTTCTTTTATTCAAATTAACATTTATGCTGGGCTGGACTTGACCTTTAAGATCAGACAACCCTAGTTGATGAGACAACAGCTCATGAAACTAATGTACAACCCTAATTCAACCCTCCACCTTTGGGTTTTTGCATTCTGAGTGATGGATGTTTTTCATACATCCAAATGCTTAGAAATGGGTGTCTGAATATATGTATGCAGCAGCACGGCCTGATAAATGAGCGCTGCTGAACGGTTCTAATGGCTTTTCGGTTGGGATAAATTTCCTGCGCTTGCTTAGACTCCACATTCAGACTTCAATGTCACTGTCATATAATCATACCAGTAACAATATGGAGAGTAATTTTAAAAAAAATACATATTTCACTTCCTCACTACCTCTGAAAATTTGCTGTTCTGTATGCACAATGAGCTTTGGCCCCGCTTTTGAATTATGGTTCCAAAAAACATAAAAAAGACTACTGGAGAAAACCACAAAACAAAAATCTTTATCTCCAGGAAGTTTAAAATTACATGTTGGTGGGGAATTGGTTGTTCCCAATCTTTTAAACACACATTTTGCATAATAAATCAAACTGCTTCCTTAAATTATGAAGCTTCTAGCAGAACTCTGTGTGGCATGTATCACACATGGTTTGGAGGTATTCGGCTATAAGCAATTAATTCATCAGGGAGTCTGAACCATTAAGACTACATGATGAGGATGAGAGAATGCTCGACAACAGCCCAGCACCTTTCTCTTTATTTTCTGTGTATTTCTAACAATAGCAACACTGCATCAGAATCAGGGGGGGTTTTTCACAAAGATTTGATTATGACTTAAGAGTCACACTGTCTAGTTGCGCGCAGTAGAAAAGGCATGACAGCATTGGTCAGATCATGCCAAGAGGACGAGCACTAGTGCGCACTGATCAATATGATTGCACGTCGCATATCATGTACGCATCGGCATTTAACTAAGTGTGACCCAAGTCATACTTAAATCTTTGTGAAAGTGTGAAACACCCCCAAGTCAACCAGTTGGTCAAAATAGTCAATTGGCAATGATAGTATTTCACTTGAAATTACGGAAATGAGAATCAAATCTTGCAAATTGAACACAAATCAGTAACACCACACCCCCCCCAAAAAAAAGAAAACAAAAATATCTATAACCACCATAAAATTGACTCATTGAACGCAACTGATTTTGCTGGTCTAAAATAGGGCTGAAATATCCATTCCTGTTCCCTGACAAACCTAACTGAACAAAAGGTAAATACCGCTGATCCATTGGCTAATGAGTCTGCCATTGTATGCAGCTGAATTTGTATTACAGATGGATGTTTTAAAAAGATGATTGATTTTGTAACTGATTTTGAATGTTAACACCAATTATAAATGTGAATCACACGCCTGCATGTACGAAATGCAGAGCACATCTTCTAGTAGATGTATGGTATCACGACTTCATCCTGTTATGTTTAAGAACTTCTTGAAGTAGAGTGACATGATGTACAATATCGTCAGTTGGGTGTTAACACCTAATATTTCAAATAAAAATTGCACGACGCTCAGAAAAAAGTTGTATTTTTAATAGATATATATTGAAATGGTGGCAACCTCACATTGAAATCAGTAAGAGAACCAACTCTAGGAAAAGCAGGTTGCCATCCATTTCAAAATGCTGTAATAATTCAGCTAATACAGGCTGTCCCAATAAAAATATATATTTATTTTTTATATAGAACTGTTTCATACCCCAGTGGCACTATAAATTTCCTGCGTACCAAGGGCACTAGTATTCAACCCGTTTGGAGAGTTCACTCAAATATATAGAAATATAGAATTTACCTTAATTTCAGACCCATCTTATTTCAAGGAGCAAATGCTGATGATTCTTTTTCCGTTATTTTTTTCTTCAACCCTTCGACTGTGTGCGCGGGTGATCGAATTATATGGCGATGGTTTTTGGCACTAATATTCAATCCGTCAGCCCTAGTATTCAACTTAGCTATGAAAGATGGCCCTGTCTCTCAATCTGCCCTCATCCTATCCGACTGGACTAGACCATTTGAGATAAGACCAAACAGGGAATTAATCAAGGCCAGCGACTTACATAAGTCTAGATCTAATTTAGCAATCTAAACCCTTATGAGATTTGCTATCTATCCTCACTAGGTTGAATACTAGTGCCATTCAGTGCAAAAGGCCATCGCCACATAATTTGATCCTCCGCGCATACAGTCTGATAAAGAATATACCGACAACAGATTACCCTGGAAACAAAAATATGAAATTCAGACGAATTCCCTATTTCTAAGTATTTTGGGGAATATATCAAAATCTTTGAATCATACCGGGTTGAATACCAGTACCCATATGGGATATACATATATCTATTCTTATAAAAAAAACTTACCATAGAGTTGGATAGATCTTCTTCTTTGCCAAATCTCCCTGCAAAGATAAAATGAGAGAAAGGGGTAATTCAAATAGAAAAACAAGACCAAACAATTGTTTTGATGATCTTTTGATGAAGTATAATCTTTTTTAAGTTGTTGAAAATGGCATTGATACTCTTGACCAGTGCTTTACATGTAAGAAATTTCACCAAAATAGAAATCCTAAGTACATGAAAGGCATGAATAATAAAAAAAATATGTCTGGTGAACATTAGAACATCCATATGCCCTCCTTCATTCTCCCTACCCCCTTCTCTCCTCCCTCCCCCCCCCCCATCTCCTGCACCTTCCCCTCCATACCACCCCCCCCCAATCTCTCTGAACCTATCTATCAATTAATCAATTTCATCCATGTACTTGACTTTACCCATCTCCATCCTACCGATTCACCTGCGAGGCCTATTAATCTAACAACCTATTAAAAGACTAGATGGGAAATGAATAGAAATGGATCAATATTGGCCAATGACATTGCCTCATACAGCTGGCCTTTCAGGCTTTCAGGATGTAAAGGTGACTGTATTCATTTTAATTTGTCCATTGGCATACAATCCATTATCTACTTAAAATCAACAAACTCGGCAAGCTCTTATGAATAGAATATTAACTGTTAATGATTTTTATTGTAAATTTAAAAAAATCTCTGGTGGCTCCACTTCTACTCATATACATGTAGGCCAGATATCAATTTTAAAAAATATGAAGTTTGAGATACTTGCTAGCATCTTCAAGCTGGTAAAATTTCACCCATTTCACATCAATATGTTTTTTTAATCTCTTTGCAATTTAAAAAAATCTCTGGTGGCTCCACTTCTATATATTCCTATACATGTAGGCCAGAAATCAATTTAAAAAAATATTAAGTATGAGATGTTTACAAGAATCTTCAAACTGGTAAAATTTCACCAATTTCACATTAATATCATTGAATTAGAATGAAGTAGGAAAAAGTGACTGTATTCATTAAATTTGTCCATTGGCATACAATCCATTATCTACTTAAAATCAACAAATCGGCAAGCTCTTAATTGAATAAAATATTGACTTAATAATTTTTATTGTAAATTTTAAAAAATCTCTGGTGGCTCCACTTCTACTCATATACATGTAGGCCAGATATCAATTTTAAAAAATATGAAGTTTGAGATACTTGCTAGCATCTTCAAGCTGGTAAAATTTCACCCATTTCACATCAATATGTTTTTTTAATCTCTTTGCAATTCAAAAGGCAAATAATGACTCAGCTCTAGAGGCAGATATGTTTGCTTTGTATATTAACTTATCAAACTTCAAATTTCGTGTGGTTTCAAAGATAAAGAATGCATCTTGCAGCATGACTTGCAAAAAATCTTCAAACTCATTGAACAATGATCATGATTTAAAATTTTGACATATTTTTTTAATGAAAGGTTTGGGTTTTGTCATTGATATTCACAGCCTAATTTGCTCTCACCAAATCTGATAGAATTTGCAGTATTTTTTTATTATATGAAAATTCTTCCCCTGAGCCTGAGTTATTATAGATTTCCTGGCATGGGGCTACAAACTGGTAACCATAAAAAATGATAATAAACAAAAATGACAGCAATATTCTAGAATAAATTAATGCAAACCATATTTTTTTTTTAAATGATTCAAAACTGCCTCATTCAATCTATGAAATAAAATCTCAAGCACATGAATAGTAGTCGAAACTGCTTCATTAACTATATGAAATAAAATCTCAAGCACATGAATAGTAGCCAAAAGTCAAAACTGCCTTATTTATTCTATAAAATAAAATCTCAAGCACATGAATAGTAGCCCCTGTAGTAGAGTTCCATGTATAATTCCCTCATGTCTATTTTTAAGAGAAGAGTGGAAAGACCCCCGGGTGGGGGGGGGGAGTCAAACGTAGTGGAAAGATTGCTGCATTTAATTAAAATATTTGTATCCAATCATCTTGTTCTACCTAAATGAGAGCAGTTTTAATTTGAAAAGGTAAAGGGACACCATGTATTGGAAGACTGCCTTAATTAATATGATTAAAATCCCTGCAGGTAACCAATGTTCAGATTGCCTTTTATAATGAAACAGATTAATTAAGTTCTCTAGCCTCCATTTCTATACTTTACAGGCCATCATCAAAGTATTTTACTTTCCCCGACAAAACGTGGGTTTGATTTCTTCATGGATAAAATGACATCATCATTATCATGGGTATACCGACTACTACGGCTGAGTGAAAATAAGTGAGACTCAAAACTATGATACTTCCTTATTTTACATCCGAATGTAATGAAATTTTCAGTGTTAGGCTTGATTCATATTTCTTTATCATGAACCCGTTGCTGGGGTGGACTTTGGCTTTGAATAAAAAACATAACTAATCATGACTATGGTAGACGGTCTAAATAGTAACAGTAAATTCATGAAAATTGTTTGAATCAGGAAGTACACAAGTTTAAATTAATTCAATGTCCTTGTTTGAACTAACTGAATTATTTATTTTCATGTCAGAAATACACTGTATATGATACTGAAAATCTCAAATTTTGTTCTCAACACCCTGGAAAATTTATGAAATTTGCTCAAAACTTCCAATTACAGCCTTAATCGATTTTTTGAGATTTTCATTATCTTCTACCAGGAAGGTGCCACCTCCCTGCATCTACAGTACAAACATTGATAAGATTCCATGATCATACAGTACCAAGTACATGTAAATTTACTTTTGAGAAATGGTCTAGACGCAATGTACATTTATATCATATGGCACCAAGAAGAGAAATTCCCCTCATTTCTGAATAATTACTTGAATCACAGCCCCCCCCCCTGGAAGTACACCATATATGGGACTTTTTTGTTCAATAACCATTCACGTGGGAATACATCCTCATCCATTCATCGCATACTCAAAATATTTCACTTCACTATAAAGTGTACATGTATCTTAATTAAAACAAGAAGGGCCCAAGGGTTATCTAAAGTCTGTATGATGAGCACACAAACATTCAATTTTAAAGGAAAAAGAAAATAGAACAGAGAAAGAATGTTCGATATAAAAAAAAATACCAGATTAATTTCATGGCCATGGAATGTTAGATGATATAGTCAAGTATAATTCCCATTAGCGACCCTTTTAATAGAGAATCTTTAGACGAACTTCCAGGGCTCAAAAGTGCACTTAACATGACAGATATTATGTGAAATGCACGGTGACAAACTAATTAGATTTGATGGGTTTCATTATGCATTTTCAATCTCATTAGGGCAGGTGCATGATGGGAGTTGATTTGATAAAGCGACCGGGACAGGACTGCCGCCAGAGGCAAACTTCAGCTTGGTATAAAAAAAGGATGATAGAGAATAATTGCAAATGCATTTCTCACCAACCGGCTAATAATTAACACAGTCCATAATAATACTTTAAAGTCCATGGTATACATTAGTAGGGATATTCCTGGTACATGCATGATGGTAATGTAGTACTATCGTATGGAATTTGCACATTTACAGGCCAAGTCCACCCCAGAAAAATGTTGATTTGATTAAATGGAGAAAAATTAAACTAGCATAATGCTGAAAATTTCATCTAAATTGGGTGTAAAATTACAAAGTTATGACATTTTTAAGTTTCGCTTATTTTTCAAAAAAAAGTGATAAGCACAACTCAGTGACATGCAAATGAGATAGTCGATGATGTCCCTCACTATTTCTTTTGTTTTTATTGTTTGAATTATACAATATTTCATTTTTTCCAAATGTGACAATAAGGACAAATTGACTGAACCATATACATGTATTATTATCAAACAATGCCAATTCCACATGTTCAGGGAGGAATCAATCGCTTTTTCACTTGACAATGAGAAAATAAGAACATTTCATAAACAAAAGAAATAGAGAGTGGATGTAATCAGTCTCCTCATTTGCATACCGACCAGGATGTGCATATAACTTTTGTGAAATTAAGCAAAACTTTAAAAATGTCATAACTTTCTTATTTTACACCCGATTTTGATGAAATTGTTAAGTGCTTTTTGGATTTTTCTCTTTTTATTCAAATCAACTGTTGTTGGGGGTAGACTTGTTCTTCAAGACATAGATCGTGAGACCCACATTCCATGCTTTATATTTTCCCTATCATAAATATGAAAAAGAATGCCAAAGCCATTGTAATGTAATAGGAAAAGAATTCAGGAAATCATTTTTTTTTCAATCTATATTGATCAAAGTATAAATTACAATATAAATCAGACAAATGAACAAGCTATTTACATGATTAAACAGAGCAGCACTTAAGAATGTATAAGTTTGTTGAGACAGATATACATAAGACAAATATAATATCAAATCTCCATTTTTTTAAAGTACAGGTAATTTACCATTTTTCTTTGCCAAAAAATATTCAATTATCCTTAATACCTTTGATACGAGCTTTGAATTCTACAATATTGGGGTTTTGTTATTTTTCATTATTATGGTAAAATACTAGATTGTAATTAGCTAAAATATTTCCAATACAATTTTTTCACATAATTTTGTTTTTAAATGACATTTTGTTGTTGTATTACCAGTACTGATTTTGGCACATTTTTTAAATCTGTACCTGTAGGAAAAATTTAAATACTTCTTTTGTTTTGTACTTCAAGCAGAAATAAATTCAATTCTTCAGAAAACCCAGCAAAAACAATGCCAAGGCTTTGCCTGATAAGAAAATACAAAAAGACTTTATTTATTTTATACTTGAATGTTTAAATGGGAAAACACTCAAACTTCCTGAACTGCAAATCGAATTTGAAAAATTAAATTATTCTCTGCTACAGTCCTAACAGTCTTCCTTTTCTCCTTCCATATTAAGGTATTATAATTTTTATTTTTAATTTTTTTTTGCATTTAATAGGAGATTGGACATACATGTAGATATATAGTCCCATCCATCCATAACAACTGAACTGCCTCTATTTATGATTGTGTTCCAATTTTTCCCCTTGAAAACAAAGTGAATACATGTATATAAGCCACACAGGAAATTAATGATCTGTGTAAAAAGCTGGTACCTGTACCTGTATTATTTTTAGACTTATCAATAACCACCAGGGTTGCAATTTTTTATCAAAAAATAAAAAAAATTGATTTACTTGATTTAAATCAGATTTTTTTATTTTTAAACAATATTTTCAAAAAAAAGTGGAAAGACTAAAAACATAACCCTTACACTGAAATCATTTTCAAAATCACACATTTTACAACTAAAATTATCATTAACTTCTTTTCTATTTCCTAATTAAATCCAGTCAAATTAGAATTAATATAGAATACGTAAGTCATGACGAAGATGCCGTTTCTGCATCCTCTTGTGTAGGTTATTCAGCTCCTATACTGACTGGTTTGGTCCAAGTTGAGGAAATGCCTTGGTACAGCTAATAGTGCAAAGTAAGTGTTCCTATTCAAACATGAAATGAGGATCAGTTTTTCGTTGGAGGAATTCCATGACTCAGAGACTCACATTCTCGAAAGAGAAACATTGATCTTTCAGTTGAAAAATTGCAACAAAATATTTGCAATTGACTGCAAATGTTTTTTTTTGCATTACCCCCATAGTGCTTATGTATTTTCCTGACATATGGTCTGGCACAAATTCTGGCATACTCTTAGGAATGGATCCTCTTCAAATTTTACAATGTCTACTCAAAAACATAGATTTATCTGCATTAAAAAAATTCTGGAAGAGACTAGCTTGAAATACTATGTGTAGGACTAGGGCATGTTTGTGTCATTGTGCCAGCATATTCTATGTAGCTGCATTCATAAAACATGCAGGCCTTACGTTGAGGTTGTCATAGTTGTCTTCATAACATACTCAATTTTCAGGTGATGTGAGGATTTGATATATGTTGTAGGAAACTGACAAATCATTTCGAGCCCAAATTCCCTATTACTGAATTTGTCTATTGGATAATTAAGACACTAAATAAACATATAAAAAAAAACTTGCTTGCACAAAAAAAGATGAATTTATTTTCAAAAATAAAACTGCTCATGGCAAATATCCTCTTTCAAACATGATCACAATTAATGTCAGAATACATGTAGTTGTGGGGGAAAAACACGATTATTACAATCTATCTATCTAATTTCCTCTCACAAATAGTACTACGGACTACCATTTACATTCATAGTTTATACTAAATCATATACATGTGGTTATTACAATATCTGTAATTGTACATCTCCTTGAATTTACAATTGGGATCACAAAGCTACAGGTACATCAGGGAATGATTTTGTTCACCAAATTGGATAGATTTTGGGGCCATTTAGGGAATAACTCTCCACTATTCTGTAGGCTACAATCATTCTTATATTAAAAGAAATTTTAAGAAATCTGATTTTTTTGTGCGGCAGTCTTTAAAAAAAATGTGGAGCAAATTACGATGCAATAACCAGGAAAATTATTCCCTGCTACAGTGTACATGTTTATTTAAAGGACAAGTCCACCCCAACAAAAAGTTGATATGAATAAAAGGAGAAAAATCCAACAAGCATTATCCTGAAAATTTCATCAAAATCGGATGGAAAATAAGAGAGTTATGACATCTTAAAGTTTCGCTTAATTTCACAAAACAGTTAAATAGCACATCCTGGTGGGTATGCATATGAGCAGACTGATGACGTCACCCACTCACTACTTCTTTTTGTACAGTAGTTTTCTACTCATTGTCATGTGAAACCAAATTTTATTCCTCCCTGAACGTGTGGATTACCATCATTTCAAAAGTTTATGGAGAATTTAAGTTGGTCCTTTTTGTCATTTCTGTAAATCACAAGAGAAATAGTGAGGGACATCATCGCCTCTCTCATTTGCATATCACCGAGTTACGCATATAACTGTTTTGTGAAAAATAAGCAAAAATTTGAAATGTCAGAACTTTATTTTACATCCGATTTTGATGAATTTGTCAGCATTATGCTTGTTTGATTTGTCTCTATCGATTCAAAACAACAATTTTCTGGGGTGGACTTGACCTTTAAAGAATACTTACAGAAGCTCCTAGGACAACAAAGATGTGTTGAACCTCATCTTCCTGATTCATGCTGTCCTTCAGCATAGAAAGACCGCTCTCCTATAAAAACAAACAAAACAAATACTTGTAAGAACATTTCTGAGTGATATGTCTCATCCTTTGGGGTATGACTGTTGATTTTTTCATGCATGCATTATCTTCACCTCCTGTGTGTGAATTAGGGAGCTTTAGAATTGTGACAACTTCTGTAATTTGTTGTAGTTGGCAAACAGTGTTGGCAACAACAAAAATCTGCCAAGTCCTTGCTTCTACTTCTAGTAATTTTTACAATTTTGGGTCAATTTATCATTTGTGAGGATCTACAGTGCATTTGGTTATGTACTGTTGACTTGATACCCTATAAAACCCTCAAAAATTCCAAGCTAGTAGCGAGCTAGTGACTAGTTAGTGGATAGCTTTCAATAGGCATGCAAAGAAACTTTTTCGTAAGCATATGCCATTCGCGAGCTTGCAATTGCTTAAAAGACAGCCACCGGCTCGTCGCTACTAGTTACTACACATTAGCTTGCAACATGTTTAAATTTCTGTAGGTAGAGATATACACCATTTACCAGAAAAGCACTGAGCTGGAAGAATACTACTTGCAGCTAATCAAATGGTTATGAACTTTTCAATCAGGCTGCGTAGTGCCTTCCCAAACTCCAACGCAAGTGTGCAAACACGTTGCAAGCTCAGAGAATACTAAAATATGCAATTTGGACATCTCAGAAGCTGTATGAAAGTGGTTTCTTATTCACCTTCATGGGTTATTGAGGGTTATTTTTATTACCAAAACTCGACTTGGCATTTAAGATCCAGGGTATGTTCTACGTACATGAATGTGCACAAACTGTCTCATTTCCTGTCTTACATGTATATATTGCTGGGTTCAAGTAGTTCAAGTCGAGTGCTTCAGTAGGATATACATGGATTTGCAGACAGGAACTGTTTTCCATATCATACAGGGGCATGTTTTATAAACTGTAAAGACCTCCAATTTTCTTATTATGATACCTTCAATGGAGACATTTATTTTGATTGGAGTCCAAGTCACGTTACCAAAATTACAGCTAAAGATATTCTTAAGTTCTTGATGAAACTGACCCTTGGGAAGTAAAAATCTCATGCATCATTTAATTTCATGCAGTTGTACATGTATATACCAAATAAGGATTAATAAATTAAGCAACACAAAGCAGCTTACGTGATGACAAGGAGTGAATTCTTATGTTTTGCATTATTTTGGAAATGGGTTAATATGGAGGCAAGTAATGAGCAGAGAGAAAGACACCGTTCTCACTACATTCCTAAAACTATTTACGGTACTGTAAACTAGTTTAACGCGTAGCGAGAACGGTCGAAGCGGTCTTGGAAGCTTTATGTAAAGTGATTTTGAAAGCTTTATGTGAAGCCATCTTCCAAACTGGTTTCCTGAATCACTTTCCAGTAAACTAGTTTTAGAAAGTGTTATGAGAACGGCCTCAAAGACACATAGAGGTGGTGGTGAAATTATGAAAACAGAAGTACCCATACAGTATATGTACTACATGTGAAAATTCTGTTCAAAAGTGTTTGTGACAAAAAAAATTACTCTGCATTGTCCCCCAGTCAAGCTCTGTTATCATTTGCTTTATATACGTACATATAGGCAACTATGCAAGGGAATGCTTCGCTTTATTCAACAGAGCAAATGTCAGGGTACCCTTCAGACTTGCAATAGAGTAATTAAATTTCACGATATTAAATTTCATCATTAAACTCTTGACCTTGATACCTGTACATGTGGGGTCTCATTACCTATGGTCAGTTTGTTCGAAAAAGAAAACTTCTGAATAAATAAACTTTTTGATGAAACTCCTTACAAATGAGACTAATTGATTGCTGTTTGTTGTACATGTACTTTAGTACTGGTCAGAGAAGAGAACTTGGTGCGACAAGAGTTGCCAGTTAAATGGGATATCTTGTGTCCACTGACTCTCCAACAATAAAGGCAAGGACAGTAAAAAAATATTGAATATTAAAGTTGGTCTTGTTTTATTATCCAAAAGCCAGTCAGTAAAAATATTCCCAGTTTACAAGGACAGCATTTCATCACCATACACAGTTGGACAAACGATTTTCCTGATCACCAGTGCAATATACAATGTAGTATTGAAGACCTGCCAATATCTCTGGGAATGAAAAAGTGTATCTCTGTGATAAAAAAGTGTTTTTTCCCCCAAAAAAAGTGTATTTCATAATAAAATGCGTGACGCACTCGCTCATTGCGGTGCTCAAGCTGCATGCTAGCTAAAATGCGCACTGCTCTTGCAGATGCATATCTCACCCTGGTTTTCACAAAATGATTGGAAAAAAAAAGTTACCTGAAATTATATTGATCTAATAACCATATTTGTGTAAGCTTTATGAAATTAAGACATATACAGATGATTTTTCTCAATAAAATATGAGTTTGTAAAAAAAATTAAAAAATATTATTTTTTTTTACAAAAACATGATTTTTAAAGAAATATCAAATACGCCCAAAACGTATTGGTTGGCAGGTCTGGTATCGAAGCTCGATGATGATGTATTAACTATTTATTTGTTTTCTACTTTACTTAGTTTTTTAGCTTGGTTATGATGAGAAACATCCATAGCCCTAATTTGATGGAAATTGGTTCATGGGGGGGGGGGGGGGGGGGGGTGGTGGCCACACAAATACCTACGTCTTAGACCTGTTGAAATACGTGTAAATTTTGCCTGGTTCAATCTAGCAGTAGGCCAGTTCATACATTTATTTCAATGGAGCCAATTAGGCATTTGGGGCGACTATTAACAATTCACATCAAATTTGATGTGTGGAGTCCAGGGGCCCATTTCATAAAGGACTTACAAACTGTTGTAACGTTGCCATTATGGCAACTGCCATGGTAACGGGGCTAAGCAGCCAATCAGAATCAAGGTAGTTGCCATTAGGAATGGCAAAGTTACATGTACAAGTACAACAGTTGCAAGTTTTTATGAAATGGGCCCCAGGTTTTCCATAATGATCTAGTGTAATTGAAATATTGCAGGACAACTAGGCTTTAAATAACATTTTGAGCATCAATCTAAAAAAAAAACAATACTACAATCATTAATACTACAATCACAACATTGTCAGTTTGGGCATTTCTTCAAAAGGAGAAATTATTATCAGTCGTTGAAACATTATTTTACATGAACTCCGACATTCATTAATTAGAATATGAGAGTAGTCTGTAGAAGTTAAAAAATTCATAATATTCATATTTACATGTAAAGTACACACAGTAATGTACTTAAATTTTTTATTGTTTTTGTTATTCTTCATCACCAGCAAAATATTGAAATTTGATATTTCACCCAGGAAATACCATACCATATTACCATTGATTTCCACCTACACTGTAGATTGTTGAATAACTTCACAACTTTTTCATAAAGGACTCTTTATAACACGATTTCCTTGAGAAGCCAAGAGATTACCGAAGTATAAAAAAGCTTGAATTTTAGTCAATTGTGAAACATGCTACTCGAGAAGGAATGCTATAAAGAGAGGCCTAATATTTGTAAAAGAGCTTTAATACTGTACACAAAATCTAGTAGAGTATCACTACTGTACATGTACATAACATATTGGCATGTACTGTAACCAACCATTGATCAGTCTCTGATTTTACACTGTATAAAAGCTTAAACCAACTTCATGAATTCTATCTTAAAATCATGTCATGTCAACAAGATAATGAATCAATGAAATAAGAAAATTATATTTCCCTTTCAACATAAAGCCTTTACATTACTAGTATTCATTTAATAATTTTTCAGGTTAATTATTTACACAAACAAAAAGGTAATGCCGCAAAGTGCAAAACATAGGGAAATGGTACAGTATGATATTTCTGAATTAAGTCTTGAAATAAGCAGATGGTCCAGGCTGGCGATAATTATATCTAAATAAATAGAGTAAAAAAAAATTTTTAAATGCTGAAAATTTGATCGACAAATAACAAAGTTATTGATTGATTTGATTTGATTTATTTTGAATTGAATTTAAAGACTTGCATTATTCTGGTAAAACACTTCTAGGAATGTCTGTATGAATATTCATTAGGTGGGCTCATGTCATTTCCCCACTTGTTCTTTTGTATTTTTATTATATGAAATCGGCTTTATTCAAAAAATTTCTACCAAGAACTAGAACAATTGAATTGACAACTGATTGAGTGCATTAGTTATTTATTGCCACAACTCATTTCATCATGATGGAGACACATCAATTATAAATGTATGAAAAAATGAAACGTTTATGATTTCATGTAATAACATTTAAAAAAAGGAAGTGGGGATGTGACATCATCAGCCCACCTAATGAATAACTGTTTTTACAAAATATTGATAAACTTCAAACTTAAATAACATCGTTTTGATATGAGATTTTTTTATGAACTTTTCAGCATTTTGCTCTGTGAATTTTACTCTAATAGATATATTTTCAGCATCCCTTGAAATTAAAACATGTGACATGCAACTTTAATATCATACTGTCTCACTCTGTAGTCGTTGTGCACAGCCAATTTTTAGTCATAAACCTTTTTTTATGAATATCCTGCTCCTGGTCCATAGTTTATTGACAATGTTCATATGTACAAAAATTTCACAATAATTATGATTTAATGAGTTTCATATCACATGCATTCAGCTTACAAGTATCATGTTAGACAAAATTCTTAAATCCTTGACTTTGACTTAATTATACATTTGAAGTTTGATCACCGATGAGAATAATCACATCTGATCATTAAATGAAATGTCATGTATTATCATACAAATATAATAAACTATACTTGGAATGACATGCCCTAGCAACATTCAGTTTACATATTGATACCAGTTCACTCATATCAGAAATTATGCTCTAATTTTGGTCACATTCAACAGACAACATACACACTTGCCAAGTTTAGGCTTGTCAACATGCTTCACAAATCATAATCAAAAGTTTCTTGAAAATGTCATAAAACTTCACCTTAAGAAATAAAACACCAAGAGAAAAGTCTGAATACTTCTCTTCAATAACTCACCAGAAAAAATGAAAGACTGATTACCAGAGCAAAATGGTTAAGTGATATAGTCTATATAGTGTCTGGTTCCTATATTAAGATGTTCACATGAACATACCCCTAAAAGCCAATAGACACTGAGATTACAATATCCCACGGTCCAGGGTCCTTTACATAACATACCATCACACAGTATCAGCTCAGCGAGACCAGCAGACACAATGACTTAGCAATTCTGCTGGCAGCAATCTCCAGCTTCACACTCACACTGCATGGAAAGAGCCCTTTTGAACTGGTAAACAAGCAAGTGCACCTCAACTCCCCTGGCAAATCACAAGCCTTCGAAGGCTGGCCTGTCTCATCACACTAATTAAATTTTATGGTGTAAATGGGTGTGTTGTCATCCACGGCACATGTGAAGGATGCCCCTTGCTGTACCAGAGTGTGTGCATTGGAAGTACATTCACTGGCTTGTAATAATGGAGATGTAAGAGGGTGCTGTTCACACATTTCACAGATAAACATTGATATTTTGTATTATAAAACCCGAGATAAATATATATTACATTCAACAATACTCCTTCTCGGGAGCATTGGGGGAGTGTTACAAAGAGATACATTCAGTCCTAGTATTTATAATTCATTGTAACTTTTTATACATAGTTTGTCATACATGGTTGTATCATTTAACTGTTGGTGTTACAGGGCTGTGTGCACATTTCTAATCAGTAAATTTCATTTTCAAATGACCAAATAAAAATCATAATCCATGTCAAGTTTTAGACAAATTTTCATCATTGTTTTTTTTTCTTCATTGAACACAAAAATCAATGTTTCTTAAAAATTACCATTGTTGGATTCTTCTCCAAGTCACAGTGTAACACTTCAAGAACCTGGACTTTTAATTACCAATCATATTCAGCTTTGAATTCAAAGGTCAAGTCCACCCCAGAAAAATGTTTGATTTGAATAAAAAGAGAAAAATCGAACTAGAATAACGCTGAAAAATTTCATCAAAATCGGATGAACATGTAATTGTAAAATAAGAAAGTTTTGACATTTTTAAGTTTTGCTTATCTTTCTCACAACAGTGATATGCACAACTGAGTGGCATGCAAATGAGACAGACGATGATGTCCCTCACTCACTATTTCTTCTGTTTTTCATTGTTTGAATTATACAATATTTCATTTTTTACAGATTTGACAATAAGGACCAACTTGACTGAATCGTATTGTATTAAACAAAGCTAAGTCTATTCAGGAAGGAATTGAGGAGAAAATTAAACATTTCAGATTCAGATTTCATTTAATGACATAGAAAAGACAGACAGTACGACAATACGCCAGACGGAGGCCTGTACTTATAACGAAGAAATATTAAGTGGATGACGACATCAGTCTCCTCATTTGCATACCAACCAGGATAGGCATAAAAAGTGTTTTGTGAAAATAAGCAAAAGTTCAGAATATCAAAACTTTCTTATTTTGCATCCAATTTTGAAGAAATTTTCAGTAATATCCTTGTTGGACTTTTATCTGTTTATTAAAACCAACTTTTTCTTGGGATGGACTTGTCCTTTTATATCACCATTAGCCATGAAAATATCACCATGATCATTTCTATTGATATTAATAAAACTTGCCCAAATGAATAAAACTCTACAACAAACAAGATATAAATAATGATGATGATCTCTCTCATACTCAACAAGACATGCACTTTTTTTGGGGGGGGGGACTTGGCACTTAATTTTCACATTAATTTCATCACTTCAATTAATAACATTTTTATATCAGTGAAGACTGGCACGTAAAAAGTTCAACTAATTAGGAACAGATTGAGGCATGCATGCATATGCATGCCTCGCCGGCCACACGGCCTGGCACGTCTTCTTGGGGTCTTCTTGCCCGGTGAACTGCCCGTAAGATCTGCCACCTTCACCATGGGCATGGCTCGGACGTCGCAATCGGCACTCGGCAGATTCAGAATTGTTGAAATAATTATTTCACTACATGAGAACAGTAAATTAAGAATGCCTAAGACTTTGACTCTACATACCTTAAGGTACCGGTACCTAATCAGTCAAAATTATTGCACAGTGTGAAACAGTTTCGCATCACGGAATATAAACCCTTGCCTTTATCGGCCACCGACGGTCACGTTGATTAGCCTTTGTGTACAAACGATAAGGGGAGATATGAGCGCAATGCAATATCTGGCGCTGTTTATGTTCTCATGCACGCGCTTGCTCGAGGCTGGCGCGCAGCGCCGCCAGACACATAGAAAAGTGAAATCTACAAATCCGACCCTGCTAACGAAATACTTATACATGTAACATTCCCTCTTTGAAAAAAGAAAGAGAAAACATACATTATAGAAATTAGAATGGAAATGGAACTAGTTAAATCTGAAACGCCCTGTTATAAATGCTAACAAGTTGCAGAAGAGGAGAGAGAATTCGAAACACGGGTCTAGAAAAATCCGGGACCACAGGAATTGGTAAAAGGAAAATGTTCCCAAAGGTGAACGAAAAGAGAAAAAGAGTGCTGGCAGAAATGAGGTGAATGAAAAACAACCAGAGAGCTAGAGTAAGCAAACTAGGCAGCATGCTTTTAAGGTACAAACCCAGAGGTTCACAAGATCCATTACCCTGCCTTCGTCTGCCATTTTCCGGGCTGTTTTTGTAAAAGTTGTTTGTCGATCTATGAGGAAGAAGACGAGTATCAAATCGAAACCTCTCCGACTCCGTTCTGAGTCTGGTGCAAAACGATTTTTAATGACCACCACCCGGAAACCCAAACAGGAACAATGCAGGCCAGCAATCTGTTCGAGTCAGTGAGAGAATAGATATTTGAATTCAATTCAGCTCAGTGGCCTTGTCGCTTCGTTTTAGATGAATGCACAAAACGAATCAGGGACACCGAATTGAAATGGAGTGATTCACTAAAAATCCAGGTAGATATTCCACACACCGTGTTCGTATACCGTATCTATAGAACCATAAAGCTATCTTTATAATAGCTCCATGCTAGAACTATTCTCCTGCTATGCAGTATAGGCTATAAATACCTATAGGCACCTCGACATCACATGTCACAGTAGATCAACCTTAACCTTGAATATTTAGCGCGTAAATCTCGACTTGTGTACACGTCGCAGGTCGCAGTACACGTACTTTTTATGCTAGTCGAATCGCAGTTGCAAAAATGGGCGTGTCGCAGGCGCGGCCCATGACGTTGCACCTTGCACTCACGAGGACTGCGCGTCGATAATAAACATAAAACGGGACTTTCCCGTCTCCACTTGATATTGTTGGAATCCTACATACAGAGATTGACATTCACCGTCATGTGACTGTCATTGTCATCTAATTCTCTTTACCGGTTGAAGCTATCATGATATTCTTAGGCCATGAGCTTTCCGTGAGTTTTTGACAAAATAATGCGCAGAAGACATAAACAAAATCACTCAAATCCTGGAAAATCAATGTGCATTTCTGGTTTGCATTTTGGTTCCTTGGGTTTTTTGGGGGAAACATATGCATGAACAGGCAGTGGCGTAACTACGGGGGGCATGGGGGGGCACGTGCCCCCCCCCCCATCGGCTGGCCAAAAGAAAGGGAAAAAAAACGGGGGGAAAGAGAAAAAGAGGGAGAAAGTGAAAGAAACATAGTGGGAAGGAAGAAATTATTGTTTATTATGTTATATTATAATTATATTATGTTATATTACATAAAAATAAAAATATATATATATAACTTTATGAAACATAATTTGCTCAGGGCCTATGTCTTCCCATAAGTATAAAGCCGCTATCAGAACGAGCGAATGAGGATGAAACAGTTGGGTTTTTTTTTTCATGGCTAAAAATCATTTACTCACTGGTTAGAGGCAAGATAAAAATCATGAGAAGGAATTTTAATGGGAAATGTAGGCAATCACAAACCAAAATATAAATTTCCAAAAACATTAAAAAGGTAGAATGATGTAAATAATTTCATGAAGGAAATATTTTGAAATATCAGTAAAATTATATTTAGCGATGATGATATATTCAAAATTCTGTACAAAATTTCATTAATATTTGTAATATTTTCCTTTCAAGTTTATTTTATAATGCAATAAGTCCCCCTGGCCCGGATAAAATGTAAAGATATGGAAACGGAAATGGTATGATCAATGTCATCAATATTGTACATGGTACTTTAATTATGGGGTTAGGCCTATATTTTGCACAAATTATCCTTCGCTTCTCACAGTATATACGCCCCTCCCCACTCCATTGTTTTGAAAGAATGTTTTGATTGGTTTACGATCAACATTATAACCATATCTAAAGTCAATGGAATCATATCATTAATATATGGACTCAATATCACCATGATCGCCATTCACCATCACCATCATCATCATCACCCTCATTATCACCATCATCCCCATCATCATCACCATCATCATCACCATCGTCATCATCATCACTATCATCATCACCGCCATCATCATCATCATAATCATCACCATCATCATCGCCGTCGTCATCGCAATCATCATCATCAGGCATCATCACTATCATCATCATCCTGCTCATCATCACCACCACCTTCACCACCATCATCACTATCACCACCACCGTCACCATCATCATCATCACAACCACCACCACCTCCACCACCATCATCCCCATCATCATCACCATCATCATCACCACCGTCACCATTATCATCATCACCATCACCACAACTATCATCATCGTCGTTGTCATCGTCACCATCACAACAATCATCATCAACATCATCATCATCATCATCCTCATCATCATCATCATCACCACCATCATCATCATCAACCATCAGCATCACCATCTCCATCATCATACCGATGTTATACCTATGTTTTCCTGACTGCTAAGAAAGTACGAATGCCTGTGAGCAAGCAGCTAGGGGACCAACGGCTTAAGGTCCTCTCCGAGGGACCCGGTAATGAGGATAAATGTCTTACCAAAGGGCACTAGCGCACCACTTTGGAATCGAACCCGGGTCACGTACCGAAATCCAAACCCCCTCTCTACCGACTTAGCTATCGCGCCTCCCTATCATCATCATCATCATGATCACCATCACCACCACCACCATCATCATCGCTATCACCATCATCATCATCGTCACCATTATCGTTACCTCCATGATAATGTTGGTACTATTTTTCGAGGCTTGCAACATTTATTTGCCATACCAATCTGAATTTCAAAGTAATGCGAATTAACTTTTCAGGAATTATCAATATTGTTCAGAGAGTATTAAAGGCTCCCACCTCCATTATCATCACCATCATCATCATCATCACCATCATCATCATCAGGCATCATCACTATCATCATCATCCAGCTCATCATCACCACCTCCACCACTATCATCACTTCCACCACCATCTCAACGACCATCATCCCCTTCATCATCACCATCCTCATCACCACCGTTACCATCATCATCATCACCATCATCACAACTATCATCAGCATCATTATCGTCGTCGTCACCATCACTATTATCATCATCAACATCATCATCATCATAATCATCATCACCATCATCATCGCCATCATCATCATCACCACCACCGGCACCACCATCATCATCACTATCATCATCATCGTCACCATTATCGTTATCTCCATGATGATGTTGGTACTATTTTACGAGCCTTTCAACATTTATTTGTCATAACTATCTGAATTTCAAAGTAATGCGAATAAACTTTTCAGGAATTATAAAGATTGTTCAGAGAGTATTAAAGGCTTCCACCTCCATTATAATAATAATAATAATAATGCTCAATTCTTGTATAGCGCATCACACATAGCATATAGCATGTCCCTATGCGCTTGAAGAAGAAATAGTGAAGGTAAGAATAAAGTAATCAAAATATTTAGATTCAGTGGCGTAACTACGGGGGGCATGGGGGGCACGTGCCCCCCCCCCCCCCCCCATCGGCTGGCCCCCCCCCAAAAAAAAAAAAGGGAAAGGGAGAAAAAGAGGGAAAAGGGAGGAGAAACGTAGTGGGGAAAGAAGAGATTATTGTTTATTATAATGTTATATTACATAGGTCATGTAGATTCGAATCAGTGATAGGTCAATACGCCATCACGTGACCATGGCTGCGAGGATCGCATTTGTTATATTCTAGGTTTTGACGTCACCTCAGGGAATATACCGCGTTGTATTTTCAATTGCGGCGTTATATCCACTGATACCGTGTTTACACAGGGACAGGGCTCGGGGGTTCGACACGCGAGCCGTGCTCAACACGGCAATTTTATGCTGTGTAAACGCGATCAGTGTGATCCGCGAGCCGTGTCGAACACGGCTTTTTCGATCCGCCAAAATCGTAGGTTTCAACCCGCGAGCCGAGTCAGACTCGGCAATTTTTTCGTGTGTAAACAGAAAGCCGTGTCGAACTCTCTTGACCTAGGTCACTGCGCGCGCTTTCACTTTTGGCATTGTTGTTGTTCGCACGGACAAGATTCGATTCCGGCGGTGAATTTCCCGCCTTTAATTTGCGACGTCATAATTCTTCTTCCGTTCGAGATCCGCGAGCCGTGTTGAACTCGCCTTTTTATATGTACGTATAAACGCGATCTCTGATCCCTTCTTCGCAGTGTTCAACCCGGCTCGCGGATTCAACACGCGAGCCGAGTCAATGTGTAAACACGGTATAAGGTGACGTCACTCGCTGCATACAAGTTGCGCAGCAAGGTAGTTGATGTACGCGCTAGTGTTAACGCGTCGATTGCATGAAGAACGCGCTTAATGTATTTAAAAAAAAAACTATTATGACGTAGATGGATCAGAGCAGTAGCAAGAATTTCGGGTTTGAGCCGGATGATGAATGCAATTTCTGATGGCGAATCCACATATACTATATAATATAACAGATATTGCCTGGTCTATCGTTTTAATAAATAACATTTCAACTCCCCTCCGAAGCTATATTTTTCCCTCGGGATAATATTTTCCCTCAGCGCTGCGCGCTTCGGGCAAAATATATTCCCTTGGGAAAAATATAACTCCGTCGGGGAGAGGAAATGTTATATTCAAACTCTAGGTAGGCAATATCTGTATAATATTATATTATGTTATATGTTATATTACATAGGAAGCATTTTTTCATTACTTTATGAAGCATTATTTGCTTCATTGTTTCTGGTGCTCGCATAGACTGTTTAACGAGATATATAATCCTGTTGTACTAAAACCTCCCGTTTTCAAATCAATATACACAAATATATTTCCTCGCAATTCGAGTTATTATTGCTTTATGTAGTGACATATTCTTCTTTTTCATGACTACTTAAAGTGATTGCCCTATTTTAAGGTCTTAATATAAAATATTTCCTGTCTGTGCTAACGTTCGCATTAGTGGATTTGTGAGATTTCTGCTCTTCGTGAACTCCTTAAATCAGTCCTTAAAATGTCAATTTTTCTGATCTGAATATCAAAAATTTTCAGCTCGCGCTTCGCGCTCGCATCATTTGGCTAGTGAAATACGTAGGGTCTTAGTGAATTCCTACAAACAAGCCTTAGAATGCCCCTCTTCAGGTCGGAATATCCTAAATTTTCAGCTCGCGCTCGCAGTATTTGATTAGTGAGATGCTTATGATACTCATGATTACAATGATGACTTCAAAAAAGTGACTAATGTTTGATGTAATTGTAACAAAATCGACAAGCGCTTGGCATTGGTATTAGATGACTATGGTGAGATATGTATACTCTTAATGGATTTACAAAGAGCATAGTCCTTAAAATATCCATGTTTGGGGTCAATAAGTACAAAATTTTCAGCTCGCGCTTCGCGCTCGCATCATTTGGTTAGTGAAATACATACGGTCTTAGGGAATACATACAAACAAGCCTTAGAATGCCCCTCTTCAGGTCTAAATTTCCCAAATTTTCATCCCGCGCTTCGCGCTTGCAGTATTTGATTAGTAAAATGCGGATGATAATCATGATTACAATGACTACAAAAGGTGCTTCATGACTGTGTTTAGATGTAATTCTAACAAAATCAGCAAAGGATGGCACTAGAATTAGATGACTGTGGTGAGATATTTATACTCTTAATGGATTCTGAAATATATTCCTTAAAATTTCTCTATTTAGGGTCAATATATAAAAAAAAATTAGCTCGCGCTTCGCGCTCGCATTGTTTGTTTAGCGACACAGTTACATATTATGATTACAAAAAAATTGCTTATAATGTCCCTTTTTAACTCTGAATATCAAAAATTTTCAGCTCGCGCTTCGCGCTCGCATTATTTTAATCAGTGAGATACATATCCGTTTAATGGCACTGCATGTCCTTAAAATATATCTATTAGGTCAGAATACCTGACAACTGAGCGCGCTTCGCGCGCTCCCTAAGTGACTCAAAATTTTTGCTGGTGCCCCCAATGCCGTGACCCACGGTACGCAACTGTTTAGATTGGATCATTAGTTCAAAGTTGGTATTTTATGCATTGAAAGATATGTTTCGAGGGATCTCCTGAATGTACATACATGTAAATCACTTTGATATCTCATTGAATTAGGTAAAGCATTCCAGAGGACAGCAGAGGCACCACCATCATCATCATTATCGCCATCATCATCATCATCACCACCATCACCATAATCATCATCACCTCCACCATCATCATCATTATCATCATCATCATTATCATCGTCGTCGTCGTCGTCACCATGATCGATATCTCCATGATGATGTAGGTATAATTATTCGAACATTTATTTCCTATATCTAGTATTTCAACATAATGCGAACTACGCTCCCGCGCGATATTAGACAGTACAGTAATATCCCCCTTCCCTCTACCTTCAGCTGTCTCTCTTTCCTTTTCCCCATCAATCTCCCTGTGTTTTTTTTTTTTTTACAATTTTTCCTTTCTACTCTTTAAGTTACTTTGTATTTTTCTATATACTTATTATTCTTATATTCCCAATAGTCTTCACACAAAGGTATATACTCTTGCAACTATCTATTTCTTTCGCTGATAATCAGAATGATGATTATATCATGATCATTTTCTTATTAATTTCAAGAAATTATAACTGGGGTGAACTGATTTGGTGAATTATTTTAGTCAGCTTCTTTATTCATCCAAACAGAAAAAATATACCCCTTCCCATCTCAAGCTAGGATGCCCGTCATCACTCTGGGGTGATTGTTGGTGAACTTAATCGATAGAGGGCAGAAGTCTGTCTGCCTGGGCGCAAATCAAATCAAGTAGAAGTGCCGTAGCCGAGTGGTCTAAGGGGATCGAGGCACATGAAGGTCCGGGGTTCAATCCAGCACGGGGTTCGATCATCACATTTGCCCTTGAGCAAGGCAATTTAATCAACAATAATTTTAGATACATCAAAATAATAAATGATAACAGGCATCATTTTGTGCCATCAATCTAGAAATAATCTATTCCGAGGCGCATTGTTAACCGGGGGGGGGGGGGCACTTACATTGACGAGTGGATACCATGCGCGACCCCCAAAACACGTAAAAAGGATGTCTTTTTCAAGATAGGGCACGTTACATACGTAACGTGATAAGGGTGCCAAAAACACAAAAATAATGAAAAAAAGGTATCTATTTCACTAGGAGAGCTACGGTGTTTACGGTCATATTTGCGGGGGTGATAAAACTAAATTAAAATTTTATTTAAGAAGGATGTCCTTTTTGCCCCAACACAACGTGTTCAGAGTCCGATTTGTGCGAGGTGTGGAAGGTGGGGCCGTACTAAATTAAGCCAAATGATGTGTAATGGTGAAACCGACGACCGACGGACCCGTGACATAATAATAAAATATCGCTGTATTGTTTAGGGGTTCATTTCAGGGAATATTTGCCAAGAGTGTCGTTTTGTTTCCAAAGAGGGTTGGGTTTCACACGCCAATATACTGTCTTGTTAAGGGGTGCATTTTCAGAATATGGAATATACGTGTTTAAGGTGCTTTTCGAGACCCCATGGTCGCGCATATCCACTGATCGTCAATGGAAGTCCCCCCCCCCCCCCGGATCGTTAATTATATGAATAATTCATAACGACTCATAGATTGCGGGAGCATTTGTGAAATCAATGGGCTATATATGCAGGACAAAAGATAATCAAACAATACAAGACGGTGCTGTCGGGGGAATGCTTTCCCTATATAAATATCAAGACAAGTATCTCCAGCCCTTGAATGTCAGTATTTACTCTACTATAAATGTTTTTGCGTAAAAAATGATAATGTTGATATTGATCTGATCGATTTGACATAAATTTGCACCTGCGGAATTTAAATCAAGTTCTACGAGGTATTGGATAGAGCGCCCCCTGCTCACGTTTGAGAGACATAGGTAATACAACTCCTGAGACGCCCTCGAAATGCACCTCGAGCGGGCTTGTCAGGATAATGTACTAATACAGGGCAGGAGAGGTGGTCTTGCACGATTTCCTGAGAACTTTTCTTTCCTTTCTTTCTTTTACTTTTCGAACTGACATAATTTGAACAAAGAAATTATCATATTTTGGAAAAAAAGAAAAGCATATTTATAAGGCAACAATAGTCAAAACTGTCTAGTTTGCCTATTCAAAATAACAACAACTCAGAAACAATTAAGTGCGCGATATGCAAGTTAAATGAAATAGCACGTGTATTATGTCGATTTGTTCCAGATAACATGGATAAAACAAACGATTAATTTGCATAATTAAAAATGCTGATAGATGTTGCCCGCCGCGACGGTAGGCCTACGGGTTACGGGGCGACGCGGTCTTAACAGTTTCTCAGTATTATAGTTAACAAAAATATTAAAAAGGAGGGGAGGGGGATTGAAGAAAAGTGAAATAGAAAAAAAGGAAGATAGGCTTATCAGAGATAAGATTTTCAAAAAGATGGGTTTGGTTCCTGTGTAGCCCTATAAGGGCTTGGGGAAGCTTGCCCCCCCCCAAAAAAAAAAAAAAAAAAAAAAACGGCACGACCAAGGAAAAAAAAGACTATTATTTTTTTAATATTACGTAAAAATCTATTGTAAAATTGGATTTTGTATTTAAAAATGTCAAAATTTTGCTCGCTCCCTTTCGCTCGCAACTTTAAAAAATGAATTTGGCCCTATATACGCTAAGTAAAAATGGTCTAAAAATTTTTGGCGCATTATATACACAACTGTTTGTAATTCAAAGTGATGTCAGCTTTATTTCGTCTTGCACGCGGCCACTCAAAATGACCTGCATAAGTATCTGCGGAGGGGGGGGGGGCAGGGGGGCAGCCTGCCGGGCCCCCCTGACGAGCCACAACCCATGCAAAGGACATGTCCCTGCCCCCCGAGCTTGAAAGACCTTTTTTGCCCCCCCGACGAGCTTGAAGACCTTTATCGCCCCCCCCCCCCGCTGACAAGCCTGCATGAAGACCTTTTTTAAATTTATTTTTTTTTGCTTGTCAATTTTTTTTCTGGTACGAAATCCTTTATTTGTGATTGAAGACCTTTTTTTCTTTTTTTTTTGCTTGTCAATTTTTTTGGCGGACGTTTTGCCCCCCCCCCCCCCCCCGTGGAAATCCTAGGTACGCCACTGCCTGCATACCGGGCCTGCATATTATGTTAAATCTAAATGCTCACTTATTATTATAAATCAATCGTTTTAAAAGTAAAAGCACATAACAAATTATAATGACAATATAATGTCGGGCAGAACTACCCGGTGGGGAACTACCCGATTGAAGATCGTTCAGAATCGCCAAGTGGGCAAATATTGGTAATCACAATTCACAAACGCCTATATGTTTTACGCTTTTTTGTTCTGTTTATAACTTATGTAGTAAAAGTATCGAACAGGCTTTCACAGTTTACTTTTAAAACTTAATTCATTTCAGTAGGCCTACGTGTGGACTTAAAAGACAAAACAAAATTTAGTGTTGGCGTTACCTACCCTTAAAGAATAGAATAGAATAGAATTTATTGACTCTTACGACCCCCTTCTGGGGTATGAGAGTACAACATATTTACATGACATGATTATAATACAAAAGAAAATAATGTATACAAACATATGATAATAATACAGAATAATAATAGGTCCATTTATATAGCGCAGCTACTATGTGCATATACTCTACTGCGCTTTGATACAGAAGAAAAATACCGAATACAGTGTACAAAAAACCCCAACAACAACAACAACACTAAAATACAAATGTATAACAGTATGAAGATGTTCTAAACCTAGGCTATGCTAAACATGAATTTACAGTATCATACAGTGTGGCAAGCATGCTTCAAAAGTGGTGAAAACCACATGAAAGATTATAAATACTTACAAAAACTATATAAATAGCCTAACTATCTAACAGGTCATAACTTCTATTTTGTACATTTACATAAGAGAAATGTAATTTGGCTTGTTAAAATTCATGCAGACTAACAAAGTGTGATGTAACTCAACTGTCATATATGAAATGCTTAACATACAGCAAGACTGTACTACAAATCAAGGATTCTCGGTTGCTTAACTGACCTACCACTTCGGGTTGTAACATTCCTGTTTATGAGCGTCATTTGATTGGATTGTTCAGATTTACATTTATATAGGCCAGCAAAATATGACATTATTTTCCTTAAAAAGAGTACTAATTTCTTCAGCTGACCTAAGCTAGAATATAAGAATAAATTCAACATGTGTAATGAGCAAGGTCGTTTAACTCTTGCTTTATTACCTAAATACAGCTCTCTTTCCTTTCTGAAAAAGGGACATACAAAAACATAATGAAATTCATCACCAGACTCCTGCATGTCACAGCATGGACAGATAATACTGGTTTCATTAAGGGCTTCCGTGAATCTGTTATTATTAATTGGTAAACGATGTGACCTACTTCTAAAACGACTCAGTGTTATTCTATCTTTTTTACTCAGCAAAACTAAATACCTTTCAAACAGACAATCCTTTTTAAAGATCCTATAATTCAGGCATACACTGTTTGACCATATTTTTGCCATTACATCCTGTTTTGAAATATCGTTTAATCTCAACTTCAGAGTGCTCAGTATCCAACTGTTACTAAATCCTTCTCCTTGCTTCAGCCAAACAATCCCAAGACCAGCATGATTCAATATCTCTTCAATACATGATAACCACTTGAATGTAGACCTTTCTGCATTCTGACTAATTAACCTTTGCAATAAATAAAATTTGACAGAGTATTTAGAGGGAGAGCCTTTTACTATTCTTAACCAGAAGCTAATCATTCTATATTTAATACTGTTAGCTAACCATACCCTTCCAGTTTCACCATATACCATACAGTCTGGCGTAAATTTATTCACGCATAATGCTGACCTGAGAAATTTTCTATGAAATATTTCAATTTGGCTCAAATCTTCATATCCCCACACTTCGCATCCATAAATGAGTATTGGTAATACAAGTTGATCAAACAATTCACATTGAATATCCAATGGCAGTTTGAGTCTTTGAACCTTTAAAGACATAGAGAAAAGAGCTTTCCTGGCCTGTGATACCTGCTTTGAAATAGCCTTTTTAAAACTTCCATTATAATTAAACCGAATCCCAAGATATACAAAATCATCTACAACATCGATTTCATCTGCCCCAAATCTGAAAACAGGAAATTTACGCACTTTACCTCTAGAAAATATCAGTACTTTAGTTTTCATAGCATTCACACTTAATTTCCAAATTTTACAATATTGAGACAATGCATTCAGTGCCACCTGCAATTCCTCTGCTGAGTCAGCCAATATTAGGGTATCGTCTGCATACAACAATGTGTATAATTGTACAAAAAGATCACTATTTACTTCTTTATCTAAGATGTCTGCACATACATTGACCAAAAACTTGAGACCTTTAAAATGATTACTGAGAAAATCCTCGAAATCATTAAGATATATAGCAAAGAGTAGCGGCGCATAAGTTTTCACCCTGCCTAACACCAACATCACATTTAAAAGTCTCAGACATTTGACCATCTACTACTGTATCACACATGATTTTGCTTGAGAATATCATAATAACTGTGAACACCTTACCATCCACCCCTGACTTCAATAATTTGTGCCAAAGTGAAACCCTATTGACCATATCAAAAGCATGAAAGCACAGTAAATCCTCTTCCGCTTAGACAAGTAAATATCAAGCAAGGATTTCAAAACAAAAATGTGGTCTGTTGTAGAATAGCCAGCACGAAAGCCAGCCTGTTCTTCTCCCAGCTTACATTCACTGTCGAAATAATTTGTTATTCTATAATTCAAGATAGAAGTGAATAATTTTCCCAAAACAACTTACAGAAATCATTCCTTTTTCCTAGCTTATTTACCTTACGGCATTAATGAGAAATAAAAAAAATCGTTTAAGCAGTGTTCAATATGCTGGTATAACTTGTAGTTTGATAACTATGAATTTCGCAATTTGTTCGAATTCTTCATGAAGCCAGAACACGAATAAGCCAAGTCCATGCGAAAAGACTTGTAATGAACACAAAGAATTATCCAGTAAGAACCAGATTATGAGAGCTCCAAGTTCACTGCAATAAATTTGACAGCGCAGCAAGCTCTGCACCCCAGCTCCACCATCTCAATTTTCGGTATTTAACAACTCGTCCGAGAACGTGTCGTTCGAGACGTTTGACTGACACTGTTTCCCTACACGTATACGTATACGAATCCCTATAAAAATCAATCCCTTTAAAATAATTCTTTCTTTGGTCAGTGCATACAAATTCAGGTCCATTCTTTGCGCTAGCATTATCTATTTTGATCAAGTCCACTTCAGAAAAATGTTGATTTGAATCAGAAAAAAATCATACACTGAAAATTTCGTTAAAAGCTGATGGGATGTAAGAAAGTTACGACAATTTAATGTTTCGCTTATTTTTCACGAAATGGTTATTATGCACATTTATATACTCAGTGACAGGCAAAATAAGAGAGTGGTGATGTCCCTCACTCATTATTTATTTATTTATTTATTTATTTATTTACTTGTTTGAATATGAGTCGATGTTTACAGGATAAGGACTACCTGGTGCATTAATGTTAAAACACTGGTTTTTGCACGTGTTCATAGAGTAATATTTCAAAATTCAAAATAAAAAAATAGCGAGTGGATGAAGAGTCGGTATTTGCATATCAACAAGGATCAAGAGAAGCTTCAAAGTGTCGTATTTACTTAGTTTATTTTACATTTGATTTTTATGAAAGTTCGGTCTTATGTTTTTTTCTATTTTTATGCAAATTAATTTGTTTTGTTGGGGGTAGAATTGCACTTTAAATGTACTGAAGTGGACAACCTTGGGTAAATAATCATGTCACTATTATATGCCCCGTCCCCTGTCAGTGTGACGTATGTTGCGATCTATAGGTGAATCGTGCTCGCCGGGTAAGTTCGCGTAAAATATAATGTACGAGCGCACATAATGGGGAGTTGTATGGGTTTTTTTCAACTATACTTAAGTTTTTCTTTTTGGGATGGGGGTGGTAGTCCGTTCTAAAAAACACATCTTTCTCATCACAAAATAAAACAGATTTAAAGGTCAAGTCCTTCTCAGAAAAATTTTGATCTGAATCAATAGAGAAAAATCAGACGAGCACAATGCTGAAAATTTCATCAAAATCGGATGTAAAATAAGAAAGTTATGAAATTTCAAAGTTTCGCTTATTTTTAAGAAAATACAAGCCAGTTACATCCAAATGAGAGAGTCGATGATGTAATCCACTTACTATTTCTTTTGTTTTTTATTGTTTGAATTATACAATATTTCAATTTTTACGAATTTGACGATTATAGGACCTCCTTGCCTGAAGCACAAAATGTTAAAATAATGGAATTCCACGTGTTCAGGGAGGAATGAAACTTCATTTCACATGACAATGACGAGAAAATCAAAATATTTCATATCTAATATAATAAAATACAAAAGAAATAGTGAGTGAGTGATGTCATCAGTTCCCTCATTTGCATACCGACCGAGATGTGCATATAACTGTTTTTTGAAATGAAGCGAAACTTTAAAATGTCATAACTTTCTTATTTTACATCCGATTTTGATGAAATTTTTAGTGTTATGCGTGTTGAAGTTTTCTCTTTTTATTCAAATCAAGTTTTTGTAGGGGTGGACTTGTCCTTTAAGACATATAATAACCTGGTAAAAGACGTATCATTTCCCGTTTTCAGATGAATGTCAACACCCTTTGGTCAAAACGTGACACCCTGAGGTTATTTTGGCGATTAATGGTGAATGGTGCTGAGAAGGAGACACCCACCCCCATAGGCGGCGGAAGCGGGGGGGGGGGGAATTTGTTGTTGATGACCTTTTTTTTTTTTTTTTTTTTTTTTTTTTTAGCAATTTATTTTCCTACGTCCCCCCTTAAAATTTTTGGGTTGAAAACCTTTTTTTTTTTTTGCTTGTCAAAATTTTTTGGGTTGTCCCCTCCTAAAATTTGTGGCTTCCGCCGCCAATGCCCACCCCGCCCCTGCGAGTCGACAACGCAAATTCAAAAGTTTATTGATGAAATCCTGATATTTAAAGGTATTGTTTAACTTCGTGAGCAGCCGATTTAAAAAATTCTCAAACCAGATGAAACATGTGTACAACTCGTGTATTAGAACTAATAAACCCTGAAAACAACCATTATTGAGAATGAAAAGCGAAAACTACAAGGAAAACCCCGACTTTTTGTAAATATAGGTGTCTTATAGACACCTAAATAGTACACATGAAATTAAGATGGTGTTTCCGGTCACTTTATATTTCAATTTTTGAAGCAATGATTATTTTCGAACGCAATTTTTTCTGGGCTATTTTTGTAACATCACAGACACAGGTGACAAGTGTGACCTTCTAGCTCAGATTTTTTAAAAGTCAAACCGATTGTTAACCAATGAGGATCATCATCAAAAACAAAGAAACATAATAAAAAAAATAATACGACATAAACGTAACAAAGTATAACAACGAGGTATTCAAAAAAAAAAAAAAATTAAAAAAAATACAAAGAAAAAAAACAGAAGAAAAAAAAAATCTTGGATGAAATGTTAGATGCGAGATACATAAATGCATACATATCACATACACACATAGGCCTATATAATATACCTAAACATAAAACGAGTGCCCATCTTTGTTTTCGACGCCTTCTCTAGCTCGGGATACAGATCCTAGTCGACAGTTTTTCGAAATTCGCATAGTGCACAATGCATTAAAAAAAGAATTATAGGGCCTACTTAGATAACCCGAAGAGCAAGATGACTTTTGACAGAGGCCTGAAAACGAGCCCTTTTTCAAGTAGGCCTACTGTAGGCCTATCTCAATAGCCCATTAAGCTTGATATTTTTCTTTCATTTTTTTCGTCACTTTTCTTTGTCCTTACTTCATTTAATAGTATTATTATTAGTTTCGGTGGTATAGCCCGCGTCCGCCCCCCGGGGCCGGCCGGGGGGGGGGCTAGGGGGCGGCTTTCGGTGGCTGGACTGGAACGTTCTCCTAGCACCATCTGTAGTACTCTAGAGATCAACGGAAACAATAAGAAAACCATAAATCAAAGAAAAATTTGAAAGAATAATTGTAACAGAGTCAAAATCGGGGTCAAACTCTGGCTCATTGAAAGCCGTAAATGATTTTTCTTTATCTATTTTTACTTTTATCTAAACAGGCGAATATACAAAGGTCGAACTGTCTTGTACCGCGCGATATCTCGCGATATCGACATTATAAACTCAGCTGCTGATAAACGAATTGACTATTACGCCACAACTCGACGTCTTTGTTCAAACAATCAAGAAGTTTTCACCTCACTGTATAGATTTTCTGCATTGCAAGTGACGAGAAATCAAGATTAATGGTGTTATCAATTGATAAATCCGCTAAACTGGATTTGAATTTTAGTAGACATGAAGAAAAAACGTCGCAAAATAGTGAACTTGATAGTTCCAACATCAACGTCATCAAAATGTCTGCCGACAGGGAAGCACTGTGAGTATTGAAGGGGCGCACTGCTACTGCCTGGCGATGGCCATTTAAAGAGCATTGACAGTTATTTTGTTATGTCTGTGCACTTAACAATCGGACCTGCATTTTCTTTGATATTTCATACCAAAAAAAAACATTTGTTGACATTAAACGTCAATATTGTGCCTGAATTAAAGAATTCTTTATCAGAATGAGGAAGAATTCAAATTTCAATCTTATAAAAAATAATCATCTGTCATGATCATCTCGTGTCTGTCTTTTGACAACATACCAGTACCTGTATTGATAACCATCATGTTTGTTGTCGTGTAAATTCAGCTTTTAAAAAATGAAACATTAATTTATTTTGAATTCTAGGCCCTACAAGAATTTAGTTGACAGATCTAGGCTCCTAGTCCCTTAAAATTTAGAGAAAGTTCCTTATTATTAAAATTGAGATATTCTAGACTAGGCCTAACCTTTTTAGTCTTGTTGGTTTCTTGCAAAAAATACCTAGCCATAATCTATGATGATATTGTAGATCTTTATCATTTTTATATATTGATATGTAAAAATGATATAAAATATCATCACAGAGTCCTCAAGGTTTAAAACTAGTACAGCTAACCAGTCATTTTCACTTAATTTCAGGGTGAAAAATGTTGCCCAATGTCTTTGCAAATTGCATCCAAACAGATTTTAAATACATAAAGGTAATTGTGTTATACTAGAAAACACTGAAATCAGCCAACACAATGTTATTCTAATTTTATAAAGGGGTAAAAATGAAGGGGATGTAAGTATGTGATTTCTATGAAATTATAGAAAATAGGGCAGAAAAATACACTAAAGAAGACCCCCCCCCCCTTTCTAAAAAAACTGGCTAAAGAATATGTTTAAGAAAATGCTGCAAGTGATCTGCAACAGCAATAGATAGAAATATCTTACAGTGAGGTATGTATTGAAGGAGGTATGGAATAATAGGGAAATGAAAAATTGATAATTTCTTTTTAAAAATTTGCACTACAGAAGAAAGGTAAAAAATAAAATGAAGTGGAGGTTGCAAAGTAAAAAAAGATAGAAACTGAAACCTTAAGTACATGTGCTTTTCTATTGAGTATTGCCACATATGTGATTATCCCATCTTTAATCCTGCTATTTTTTTTTTTTTTTTTTAGTTGCTATTCATAGATAAATTGACTTCATTTTGTGACATGACCTTCAATATTCTCTGATGGATTTTCCCTACATCAACGCTCGATACTAGCACTGGACTGAATATACAGGGGGGGATCATATTTTTTTTCAAAAGATGAAATTTATGCTAGTCCAATTTGGCAACAGAATTTTGTGTAAAAAGGCAATCTTCTTCCCACCATAAACATCTGCGACTCTGGGATGTGCTTCTTCTTTATGCAGGCCTACACACCAAAAAAATCTGTCTCAAATGAGGAGACCTGGTTTCTTACCATTATTTCTGCCACTGAAATCACAAATGTTTTTATCAAATGGTCACGGTATTACAAATTATTTCTTGGTTATTGAAAACACTATTAAAATGTCCAGTTTTAGGCTTCAGTGCATTAGTCAAATAATACCAAGATGCACACGCTACTGCATGTTAATCAATAAAATTGCAAGTTAGATAGGTGTGTGTGTCTGCTTTTTGTGAAACGCCTTCAGGCTTTGACATTTAGTGGTCCATTTCATTTTGGTTAAATTGTTTCCTACAGCTTTTTTATGATACCATGCATTTTGACATGTTTTTGTTGATGTTTTTAGGGAGGCAGGAAAAAGTTATCTCTTCACCCTTGGTAGAGCGCCTCAGCAGTGCTCCTGATGTTCCTTCGGGGTCAGACAACGGTCTTATCCTTGAGAGTGTCACTGAGGAAGATGAAAAACCGGGCCTTTTGGCCTCGCCATTCTTCAAGGTGAGCGTCGTTCTCTTCTGGGGGCGTTTAGTTGTTCATATAGTTATGCTAACTTTACTATGGCAAGCCAAAATGTGTTTCTGTTTTGGTAAATTACATGTGCTTATGCTCACATTTTCATTTTTACAATTCATCTTTAGGGCATTGTAGTATATTTCTGCTTAAAAAAATGAGTACATAAAAGAATTATTTGAAATACTCATGTAATTTCTTTCTGTCGGATTTTGGATTTATACTTAGTTATGATTATTACTGAAATTGTTAACATCGTATTTAAATCTGATGTGAGAACACTAGATTATTTTCATGTTAGTTCTAAGAACACTTCCCAGAGTTACCACAACTTCAATTTAAATTCATATATCTGAATTTCTAAAAAGCTATCTGATAGTACTCTTCTTTTTTTCATGTAAAACTAGATGAAATTCTGTAAACAATCATTTAAACCTTGAATATAATGCTGATAATATAATGTGTAAAATATTTGTCAATAGAAGGAGCACTATAAATGAAACAAAGGAAAAAGGATTAAGCATAAATTAATTTCATGATTTATAGTAAAAAAACTTGCTGTTCCTTGTATGTAAAGGTTTACCCATACATGAATTACTAAAATAATTCAAGTTGTTGATAATTTACAATAGAAGATGAGTCGCGAGATGCCTTTCCTTGACTAAGTTGACTATTGACCCAAAATGTCCTTTGAAGTTAAAACTACTTAATTAATCCAGAGTCCATTCTAAGACCCCAGTTCATGCCAGTTTGACTGTACATGTTATTTTTTTTTTGGACTTTGTTATAATTACAGAAATCAAAATTTACATGTTGTGCGGTCTACTCTAGTGGTTTGAGCATTGGACTCATGATTGTGAGTTTGAATCCCTACTCGGCCACTCTCTGCACTTTAATCAAAATGGACCGAGATTATTTAATACATGTATGTCCTCAAGGTCAGCCACAATGACTGCTTTCTTGAGATGTAATTGTAAAATGTTTCCTATGTAAATACAAACTTGGCAATTAATGCAGTGGAAGGCTGCGCTTCTCAGTTCCTACGTGTGTTGCTATGACAGAAAAAAAATGATGAAGAGTGAATTAAGAAGTTAAATTTAATTGTATTTTCCTTCCTGTGATAACAGAAAAGCCAAGCTGGAGGAGGACCCAGTGACACTAACTACATCCGCTTCCTCCATCACTTGACGGATAATTTGTTGGTGAAATGGGAGTCCATATTGCTGGAGTCTCGTTTGTACATCCAGCTGCCAGAGACCAGCTTGCACCAGGGAGGTCGAGACAGCTTGGTGGAGCTTCTTGACATAGCCGAGGAGCAGCTAGGATGCAGTCAGGTCATCATCATGTTTACTCGAAAGAGATCTGATAATGGTAGGTTCCAAATTGTTTTATATTCCTGAACCATGAGAAACCAATATCAGATAAAACTATTTACTAGAAAATGGTAGGATTCAAGTTCAAGCGTAATTACATGTATGATAACTTGACCGAGTTGTGATTTTATAAATTTTAGAAACTTTGGATGCTTCTTGAATTCAGAATTCTACAAAATATATTTTTGATGTAGATGTTTAACTAACCAACATGTTCTAATACAGAACCACCCACAAAAAGGTAATGAGAGTCAAGAAGATATTTGAATGAAATCACTTCAAATATTTTTTAAATGTTAAGAATTTCTGTATTCTTTTATTGTTTTTGTTGTTATAAGACTGAACAGAGAACTGAATAGAAAATATTGTCCCCCAACCTCATGTATACCAGTTCTTATGTTAAATTATATTTAAATACAAATCTAGCTCGAGCTAGTTCTTTCTAGAAATTTCTAGTACAGAGTTCATTCTATAAATTCGAAAAATTCCTTTTGCATTTATGAGGAAGGTTACGTGTATGTCAGAGGGGTATTTATTCTGTGTGAGCTTTGTTTGTTTGGACTTTGAGCTGCCAGATACGCCCCATTGAACATAAGCCAAGAGCTACGCACTTTACACCATTAGCAGTAGTGGCTGGGCTCCTTTTATTGGCTCTCTCCAACAATGGGAACCTGTATTACCCCCCCCCCAAGAAAAAACAACTTCATGCATGAAAGCAAATGGTATAAAAGTAAATAGATGTCCTTGCTGTGGTTCTCAAAGTGTGGAAAAATTTTGTTTTGACAAGCTAGTATAAAAATATACCAGGCTTTTAGAAAGGTTGGGAGGGAATTATTCAGCAGAAGTTGGGAGTGGCAAGTACAATTTTTTTTCCCAAGGGGGTTTGAAAAATATAAAAATTGCCAGTTCAACTGAAGATGAATAATTCCCACAAAAATTTTGAAAGAGATGCCTGGCATAATTGTCTTAATGAGTTAAAGTTTGAATAATAAATGTTGGTAATCCGTAAAGGAACTAATCTGTTGTCTCACGATGTGGCAAACTAAAATTGTGACGTTTCGACTGCACCTCCTAGTCTTCGTCAGGCAATGAAGTGGACAATCGCTGCCTGCGTCTTTTTTTTATTGTAAGCTGCATGCTTACCGTAATTCACACAGTCTGAACATGGGTTTTTATCATGCATTACATTTACAGGTCAGTTGATGAGAACGTTCAAGTTCCTTGGATTTGAAACGCTTCCTCCTGGCCACCAGTGGTTGCCACCTGCTACAGACCATTTGTTTATGGCATACAACATCTAGTTTTGAACCCAACAATATAACTGTATCGCATGCAACATCTCTTCTCCAACTCAAGAGTAGGGTATTATGACATACAACATGTAGTGTAAGATTCAACAGACCATCGTGGTATGCAACATTCTGTCTCCATCCAAACATTAGGCCATTGTGGCATGCAACATCCAGCCCTGAACCCACCAACAGACCTGTACGAGAAACAGCATCTGGCCTTTAGCTCTGTAGTAGAGTACTATGGCATGAAAGCTATAGTGGAAAACACCAATTCTTGATGGCACACAACATTCTGTTTCCATTCAAACGCTAGACCATTGTGGCATGCAACCTCTGGTCTGGAATTTCAAATCTGCCTCAATGGTAGACAACGTCTAGTCTGGAATACAACAACGGGCTGTTAACATTTGCACCAGGATGAAGTCATCATTGTATGTTTTCTTTTATTAACATTGTGCAGTTTATTTGCTCTTTGTGAAATTAGTATCAGTTCAAATTGTATTAAGAGTTAACCAAGTGTTGCAATTAATGAAAAACAATGATAAAAAGTGACTAAGATGCACAGTTTCTTTCATTTACTTGTAACCTTGTAGATTGACATTTTAAAATTGCTGCAGAAGTTGTTACTCAGCCATTATTGAAATTTGTATGGGCTGTTTACTAAGCAAGATTGTTTTATTTAGATGTATACAATATACTTTAGAAAATCCCTGATATTATGTTAGCTCGGACTTATGGGGCATTTTTTAAGATATGAAGAGCTAAGAATTATTTTTTAAGCAGTTGTATGCCCCCCTCCCCTTCTCTAAATATTGATTGATACATGTACGCATAGCTAAAGTTGATTGTCGTCCACATCCCAATAATTTCACATAATTTACTTTTTGGTCACAAATTTGTGAAAGTACATGTATTGTAATATTGAGATGATGGATAAGATCTTAAGATTCAATGTTTTATAAGTTGAGATTTGAAGAAATGTCATTTGCCAGACATGGACTTTATGTACAATTTGTATTTCTCGTTTTGTTTCCTAAGCCAGAGCTATGTCTGAAGTAGTTGATAAATTCATCTTGGTATCATTCTCAGATCACACTCCATTTTAAACTTAATATTTTTTAATTTTGGACTTGATTGTGCACATATTAGTATTGCACATATATATATGATCAACATACTAGTTTTGTTTTGTGATTTATTGTACACGAAAAAGTGGCCTGGTAATTGTGTTTGTGCAGTCGTGGTTGTTTTGGGTACTGCAGTTGCTTATAAATGTATTTGTGTTTTATTCATGAAGGAAAATAAATGGGTGGTAGTATATTCATTTTATTTCTTGTGTTGAATTTAAAATTGCATAAAACTCTGCTTTTATATCTTTAATTTGGTGACTGAGGATTTAAAACAAACTGATGTAATTGCCTCAAGCATTTAAGAATAAACATGGGTTTTCTAACAAAGAGGAAAAGTAACATATGTAAGAAAGATTGAAAATAGAATTAATGAGTAGGGAGTCGGTGACTCAAAACTGATAGCATGTACTTTATGGACTCAAATTGTACTGCATCCCCCCAAAAAAATAGATTGGTTCTATTTGCAAAAATCTGGGATACATGTAACATGCATAGGAAAGAGAGTCATGATGCGTGTTATTGCTTGTGTTTGGATACATGTATTGTTTTAACCATAGGTATCATGAACTACTCTCTTTAGGAAAGAAAAAGAAAGTTGTATAATTTTATGGATACAGACCAGCCAAACTGACCATCGGGTATTAAAGATTGAAAAATTAGATCTAAGAGCTTTATATTACAACCGGCCGACCAATATTTGTTTCCATCTACTATCAAATCGTATGGGGGGGGCCTGATGTAAAGACTTAACCATGTGCTTTGTATGACAAGGGGTTTAATCTCATGTCCAGAGATATATTCCATGCACTTGTGTTTCTTTTGGTCCATCTTGTTTGGTGATTCTTTAAGTCTTTTTATCGCATGTAGGAATTGTTTAATTGTAAAATAAATAGACATAGAAGAGCAAGAGGAATATAGGATTTTTATTTTGGACTGCTGTAGTCTTAAGAGGAGAGTGAGGGGGAGGATGTACTGGGAGAAAGAGAAAGATGGCAGAGATCAGATGAGACACAACTCGAGAGAGGGGTGGGGTATTGAGGGTGAGAGGGATACACAGAGACAGAAATATGACAATGAGAGGGAGAAACTGGATGATAGAGAGGGAGAAAAGAAACAGAGAAAGATGACAGAGATTAGCGAGTTGGGACAATATGAGGGAGAGATCAGATGATAGAAGGGGGGGGGGGGGGGGGTGGAGAGGGAGACGAGACAGAAATATGACAGTGATTAGATGGGACAATGAGAGGGAGAGACCATATGAGAGGGGTGGGGGTAGTGAGGGAGACGAGAAATATGAGAGGGGTGGGGTAGTGAGGGAGAGGAGAAAGAGAAATATGAGAGGGAGAGACCGAATGAGAGGGGTGGGGAAGTGAGGGAGACGAGACAGAGAGAAATATGACAGCTATTAGATAGTTGGGACAATGAGAGGGAGAGACCCGATGATAGAGATGGGTGGGGTAGTGACATGGAGAGAGAAATATGACAGTGATTGGATAGTTAAAGACAATGAGAGGGAGAGACCGGATGATAAAGAGGGGGGGGGGAAGTGATGTGGAGAGGACGGCGGGATGGAAAGATGGCAGAGATAGGTGGGGCAATGAAAGAGAGAAAGGCTAGGATGAGAGGTGACCAGAGGGGAGCATTATTTGCCCTGGGAGGAAGGGGGGGGACTTCCATTGACAAGTAGATACCATGTGTGAAAATGGGGTTTCGAAAGACCTGTATTTTCCATGTTCTGAAAATGCATCCCTTAACAAGTGTTGGTGTGTGAAACCTGACCCTTAACAAGTATTCAAAACAAAATGGTACCCTAGAGAAATTAAGTATTCCCTTACTTTGACCTCGTAAACAAATACAGCGATAGTTTAACGACCCCAGCATTAGAAGCAATCCTTTTTCTAGTATGTGTATGCACATTTGAGTTTATTATATCAGAGAAGCAAACAACTTATGAGTAAGTTTCCCGGGACCACCCCATCTCCTACAGGACCTTAAACACAGTGTTGGTACAAAAAGTACATCCATTATAATCTTTTATAGTATACCCTCGCGAATTGGACTGTAAACATGTAGCTTTTTCCAAGTAAAATGTATACCCCTTTTTCATTATTTTAGCATTTTTGACACCCTTATTACATTAGTACACAACATGCCCTATGTTGAAAAAGAGATCCTTTGTACATGTTTCTTTGGTCACGCATGGTATCCACTCATCAATGTAAGTGCTCCCCCCCCCCCCCCGGATTATTTGCAAACTAAGCATTAGGAAGGCGAGCTGTTGCATGTTAGAAGAGGGATAATGATACAAATAACTTGAACAGATACAATAAGTGCGGGGCAGAGAAAGGGACACTGACATAAAGGACTGGAGATTCAGGAAGAGCAGAATTTACTTGGAGGCAAATAAACAGTATCAAAAGGGGATAAATATCAGGGGCAGATCCAGGATTTTCCAAAGGGGGGGGGCACAAGTTTGAGAAGCAAAAAGTTTTTCACCAAAACTTGTCAGTCATTTATTTTGCCCACGTAAAATTTGACAAGCAAAAAAAACAAGGTCCTCACTTGTGTATGAACGACATATTCTCATTATAATATATGCTGTGACTTTCAAAGGGGGGGGGGGGTGAAGGGGCACACTTGTGTAAGAAAGGCATATTTACATTGAAATTTTTAATTATGGCTCTTAAAGGAGGGGGCAAGAGCCGAATGTGCCACCCCCCCCCCCCCCCCCCCCGATCCGCCAGTGTAATAAATGTTTATCATACGTTGATACTTCCTCCATTCAACACATGCCGATGCACAAATGCTAAGCAGTTTTATTCAGGAAGTAATCGTCTTAATTCATGGATATGCAATGCAGTCCAAACAGGATTTCATTTTCCATGATAAGAGGATTGCAACATGTGGTGTGCAAAAAATACCAGATATTTGTCTTCCCTCTTCGTATTTTCTATTCTTGATTAATCTTCTCTTTATCATATCTTCTTTCTACCTTCCCTTCTGCAACTCTCACCCTCTCAAAAACACACATCTGGCTCTTTTTTGGTAGTATAAATCTTTGTAATCAATCAAAAAATAAATCTTTTTTTTTACAATAGGATGAAAGAGAACAAGAAATAATACATGGATTTACTTTTGTCTTGTATATTTTTTTATATAGTTGTTTAACAATATGTGCACCAATAATGACAATTTAGATTAATTCTCATTAGATTACAATGAAACTAGCCTTTTAAGTACCAACTTATGTATGTACATTGCTGATAACACAGGCATATGCATGCACATGCATATACATATAGCTAGTATTAATATCAGTTTACAAGAAATCTGATCCAATTTTATCCATATAAAATGCTGTAATTGATATTTGAAGTGGTCCCATACTAAATGATAATCATTTTGCTGGTAAGGATTGAAATGTGTCATATTTCTTTTCCTTCTCTTAATATAATACTGAAAAAATAGTAAGAATTAAAAAGTCAATGAGATCATATTTATTGGATCATTAACGATTGAGCAGCAAATAACAGAAGGCTTTATGGGGGATATATACTCTATTGATCTACTTCTCAGAAAATCTAATAATACATTGGCTATTGGTTTAATTGTTGTTTGGTCTAAAATATACTTGGTCTAATAACCACTTGGTCTAATTACCACTTGGTCTTATAACCACTTGGTCTAATTACCACTTGGTCTAATTACCACTTGGTCTAATTACCACTACATCTAATACACAGATGGTCTTATTTCAATTTGCATACTAATATCATGCCCTTTGTAAAGTAAAAATTTGATTCACGAACAGTTTATCTAACCATAGAGCTATTAGACAAAGTGGTGTTAGACCAACTGGGTATTGGACAATGTGGTATATGGGCTAAATGGCAAGACCAACTGGTTGTAGACAAATTAGACCATGTGGGAAGAGACCAAATGGAAAACGGGCAAAGCGGGTGTAAACCTAGTGGCAGTTTACCTTCACATACTGTCTCTCTCTCTAGAAAAAAAGAGAAATTCAAATAATTTTAAGTAGTTTCCTTTGAATGCAGATATCACACACAGCTATCATTAGGTTCATTAGCCAATGTATTCCGGCGTCATAGTAATATTCAACTATGTTGATGTGTAATATTTCATTCCCTTGGCATTTAGACAGAAGGCGATTGCTATAATTTTTTTTTCTGTCCCCAACATTCCACATTCCTATGGTAAATGTATTATTTCAATTTTCATTTGTAATTGTATTTCTTTGACTGAATATCAAGAAAAAGGCAAGATGATGGTTAAATGGGCATGTTAATAAAAAAGGGGGGGGGGGGTGGGTTGCAAGCATATGACAAAGTCATTCAAATATCAAGATCTTCAGCAAATGTAAAGGAAGATGATGACAACAAATTGAGAAGCAGTAAGTTTCACTGAGAATGCCTATGGACACAGCAATTTTCATTTTTAAAAATACCATTTTGTTACAATTCAATCATAATTTCATTTTGTGACAAAAAGATTGCAGCAACAACTATAAATGAAAAAAGTACATAAATAAAATAGACTCTCATCACTTTACACAAGTACAAAAGGGCAATATGAACAAAACATACTTGGCCATTATATTATGACAATTGCACAATCATATTGGTAATTACAGTATATGCCTATGAAAGAATATTTCATACAAAACACATTTCAAATTCTAATGCACTGAGCAGACATAAGATGGGAAGGGTAAGCAATGATTTGTTAAAGGACAAGTCCACCCCAAGCTCGTTCATAAACTATTTTGTTAAAAATAAGCGAAACTTGGAAATGTCATTACTTTCTTATTTTACATCCAATTTTGATAAAATTTTCAGTATTGTGCTTGTCTGATTTTTCTCTATTGATTCCAATCAACATTTTTCTGAGGTGGACTTGACCTTTAACCACTGCTTGCTCTTTCTGAGTCTAATAAAAAAGCCCAGAACAAGTCTACTCTCAATTTTGATTTTTCAGAGGATATGCCAAACATGATCATCATAAATCTAAAGAGATTTCCATTTTATGATATCAGTGAGTTTGTACCGTTTTTCTGCCACCTATGCATATTTTTTTAATAGAAAGACTTCTATAAGGTAGTAGCGGCATAAATGACCAAGAATTAATTTCAGTAAATCAAAGGCAGTGCAGGGACCCAGGCCACAAAGGATCAAGATATGGGTTAACAAAATTTCTGCTACAAAGATTTCATGAACCAAGGATTACTGTTATACAAAGTTTCATTTTCATTGCATTTCCTAACAAAACAGAGACATGTAAACAATGCAAGTAGACAGGAAGTAAAGGGTATCCTATAAGAGGAAGTCTTGAAGGAAAAACAAAGACTGAAAGGAGAGAAACAGGAGGTTACACTTGACCTGGTCAACCCAAAACAAAGAGAAGACAATTCTAACCTTCCATGACCCTGTTGACCTGACTATAGTATCTACTCAGTCAGTCGTCCAAAGTGTCTGCAATATAGCATCATAATGGGTTTTGTTTTTAATGTTAGCGAAAGTAATGGGATGAACGTCAAATTGCAGTTTTGAGGATAATGGAGTAGGTTACCATTCATTATATCCAAGCTTCTGGACAAAATTTGGCTTGTGTGTTTGTTCATTACTTCATCATCCATATGAATTTTAGACACATCCTTAGTTGCAAACCCCAGCTGTTAAAGATCCTTAGTACAACTAATTCATTTCCTCCCCTTCTATATCGTTGGCACACTCATGGCAAGGATTTGAGAAAGAAGTTTCCGAACTGGTTTTGACCCAGATGTCTACTATGTTTAACTGTTGACCTTGATGTGTATCAACATACAACTTCTGAAGGTTCTGGTAGAATCAAATATCTTACATCCAGGCAACATTTCATCAGTAGAAATTTTTTAAATCCACTATTAAAAGGGGCAGCTCATTGAACTTTGTGGCAGTTTAACCTTCATCAAATGGAATATCTTAGTACAACTAATTCTTTTGCTCCTCTTCTATATCGTTGGCACACTTCTTGGCAAGGATTTGAGAAAGGAGTTTACTTCTGATCTTGACCCAGATGTCTACGCTGTTTAACTGTTGACCTTGATGTGTATCAACATACAACTTCTGAAGGTTCTGGTAGAATCAAATATCTGACATCCCAGGCAACGTTTCATCAGTAGAATTTTTTACACATCCCTATTAAAGGGCAGCTGTTTGAACTTTGTGGCCAGTTTAACCTTCATCTATTGGAATTCCTTGGTACAACTAATTCTTTTGCTCCTCTTCTACATCGTTGGCACACATCTTGGCAAGGATTTGAGAAAGGAGTTTACTTCTGCTTTTGACCCAGATGTCTACGCTGTTTAATTGTTGACCTTGATGTCTATCAAAATAAAACTTCTGAAGGTTCCGGTAGAATCAATTATCTGACATCACAGGCAACATCTCATCTCTAGAACTTTTTACACATCCTGATTGAAGGGCAGCTGCTTAAACTTTGTTGCCAGTTTGACCACCATCTATTGAAGTTCCTTGGTACAACTACTTCTCCTGATCATCCTCTATAATGCTGGCACACTTCTTGGCAAGAATTTGAGAAAGGAGTTTACTCCTGGTCTTGACCTCAATGTCTAGTTTGTTACTGTTGACCTTGATATGTATCAAGATACAACCTCAGAAGGTTCCGGAAGAATCAACTATCAGACATCAAATGCAACATCTCATCTGTAGTAACTTTTTACACATCCTTAGTATTAAAACGGGCAGCCACTTAAACGCTGTTGCCAGTTGTGAATCCAGCTTACGAAGCTCTTTTACTCCTTCCTTTGACCCTCCTCTATGACACTGGCACACTTCTTGGCAAGGATTTGAGGAAGGAATTTACTTCTGGTCTTGACCCAGACGTAACCTCTGTTTCACTGTTGACCTTGATGTGTATCAAGACACATCTTCTGAAGGTTCCAGTAGAATAAACAGATGACATCAAATGCAACATCTCATCTGTAGAATCTTTCAAACATCCTTATGAAATGGCAGCTGTTTGAACTTTTTTTGCTAGCTGTGAATCCAGCTTATGAAGCTCTATTACTCCTTCTTTTGACCCTCCTCTATGACACTGGTACACTTCTTGGCAAGGATTTGAGAAAGGAGTTTACTTCTGGTTTTGACCCAGATGTCTAGTTTGTTACTGTTAAGTTTGAGGTGAATCAAACAGATAGAAGACTGGAGAAGAGATGTAGCAAGGATACCCTCCTCACCTATAAACAAAACAGAAATGTTATGTATTATAACTAAGAAGGAAAAGAAACATTAATTTTTTTTCCTTCTGACCATTGCATAGACAGGCAATTACTTCAGAGAATGTCAGTATTTTGGTGATTTTCAAATTAAACATCTACAGAAATACATAGAAATGTAGAGAAATTTAGAAAGTAATTTGGTGTAACAATTTATCATTTTGGGTCCCATGAAATGAAGTAAATTATAGAAAGCAATGAGTGATGATAGTATATGATCCTTAATCACTAAATCGTGTAGTGAGAAATACGATTAATATCAGCAAGAAAAATAGATTTTATACATTTTATATAAAATTTAACCAAATATAAGCTTCATGTCATTAAATGTAGGGGTCTGGGGTGTCGTTAAGCACCAGGGATTAAGAGGTCATAACCCTCATGTACGTGCATTGATACCTACCTATAATCTCAACAGGAAACAGATGCAAACTAGTCATCTTGTTCATGATACTTGTAATTGTCCAGCCCTTGGCATCCTGGATTAGTCTTTGATCTAAGCTCAGTTCAGTCCAAAGTTTTCCAAACTCCTCTGTAGTCATTTCTTTGGTTCTAAATATGGATCGATGACATACAAAGTATATGTTACCTTCAATATAAGCCCAGAGCCTTTTTGTTCTCGTAGGTAACAAAAATTTAAAATATTTATCATGTTGGTTAGAAGTGAAAATGAGAATAAACCTGAGACCCCTTTGCATACAAGTGGGCAACTTGGAAGATACAAAATCCCTCTTGGTGATTTTCAATCAAACATGACAATTTTTTTTTTACTACAGTCATTATTAATGGAGTCTCTTGTGCAAAACGACAACCAAAAAAAAATCTTTCATGTGCATTAAAAAACCCAAATTTATTTTCAATCTATAAACTAATTTAACAGCGCTGATTGACACAAATATGAATGGAAAGTTTTTTATGGTTTTAAGGAGAAATATTTCATAACCATTACATAATTCAACAATACAAATTGACACAATATGTGAGCAGAAAGCGTGAAAAGCTACACTACATTTGAAACATTTTACTACATTTACCTCAATAAATCTTTGATATGAATCGGTGCATGGAAGAACAGTCTTTTGAGAGTTTTGGTGGGATCCTTAAATGTGAGCTCTCCTCCTAGACTCATGTTAGTAGCTGGTACATTGCACATCAACTTGGCTTGTGAAACTCCGGATGGTGGAACAACCATCACATTGGTTTCTTCATTGTCTATCGTACACTGCAAAAAAATTAATTTGGATATAATTGCCTAATAACCCAAGCACTTATTCAAAGTCAAGACAAAACTTTTCAGGACATATTAAAATTCATCTACATGTATTTATCTAAATTCATATTTGTACAAAATAGTAAATATTTAATCCATTATAGTAAAGATATAGTGTGTGGGGGCATCGTGGTCTAGTGGTTAAGATTCTCGTCTTTCAATCTGAAGGATGTGGGTTCGATTCCAAGCCATGGTGTGTTTTCCATCAGCAAGAAATTTATCCACACTGTGCTGCACTCAACCCAGGTGAATTAAATGGGTACCGGCAGGAGGTAATTCCTCAAAAAGCTGTGCGCACCGGAATCGATAGACTAGTGTAACTGGGGTAATATAGGAGCGCCTTGAGAACCTAGCAAGGTGGATACGTGCGCTATACAAATCCTATATTTTTTTTTATTTATAACAACATGCAAGTCCATTAAAATCTAAAACAATACGTAACCATTTCAATAAATTGAAGGAGAATGAAATCCTTGAAACCAGATGAATTAAAAAAAAAATACAATCAATAAAATTTTGAGGAAGATTGAGCATTCCAATATTGCGCCTTGGGTACTCTGCAGAGTGTATTTGGCGCATAACAAATCCCATCTATAACTATAATTATTATTGTATTGAGATCACTAATGTTACATAGATCCTCCCATCGGTAACACGAACCAAGATCTGTGAGGTCATACACGTACAACTTATCATCTACTTTAGAACATATTTCACTTAAATTTTCTCTTTTATCTAATCTATCACAAGATCTTATTTTTGCAAGAGAGGACATAGAGGTTTTACAGCATTATACCATGGATGTATTGTTTGTTATATCAGTAGAATAACCCCCCCACAAAAAAAAAAAAAGATGTTTTGGGGTATATTTTCAGTGTACATAGAGAAAGTTGTACATGTGTGACATCACAGATCTTGTTCGCATTGCCTATGGGAGGATCTCCATAGCATTTAGTGATCTCGACATTGCTCAGAGTCTCTCTTATTGCTTGTCCAATTTTGTTCAAACTTTCATTTATCTTCTTCTGTGATTTTTCTGCTTTCACACAGGCTAACTTGCTCAGAGTTTCATACTCCTTATAAACAAAATGATGAAATCTACACATGTAGATATTTTGTATTTTACATTTCATATTCAGCAATATAGTAAATATCAGGCGCTTACCATGGGTAAGAATATATGCTTCATGTAATAAAAAAACTTATGAGAGGAAGATGGTCAACCCATGTAATCTTTGAAATACTGAGGAGCTATATTAATGGATCTTTATTAACCTATTCAGCCAGTAATGTCAATATTCATTTGACTGCGAATTTTTTTATATTTTACTTTTAATACATCACTTCGTCACCTTCATATCTATATGATATATAATAATAATTAACTATAATAATTAACATCATTTATATAGAGCTTATCACAAAGAATGTCTCTAAGCGGTTAAGTATTGTGATTAACTTCTAAGAGCTATGAAATACAATTGGATGGCTCATTAATGAACAAACTGACATGCATGTAAGTAGAAAATATTCTTTTTCATATCATTCTCAAACAATGGAATATCATAATCACTGGGTAATTTACCTTCATATTTGATGGGACATCTAAGGTTATCCTCACTTCCTCGACCGGCGTGAGTGCAGAGACAAAGAAAACCAGAGCGAGAGCTTCATTCTGCCAAACTCTCCTCATCGTCAGTCTTACGTTGGTGTCAAACACCAGTTCTTCTGCTACCTGACTACTGGGACAGGTCTCCAGACTGTCCGGCAAGGACGGTAAAGTTTGATCATCATCATCGAGCAAAGAAACACCATGGTTTGACTTTGATTTCAAATCACCAACATCTCTCGGCAGCATGTCAAGATTGATAGTCTTAGAGTCGTTATGTCGGTTGGAGCCATGCAGGATCGATGAATGACCATGTGGAGTGCTTCCTTCATCTGCCACACTGGGGATTCCGATATCCAACAGGATATTCCGGCCCATGTCTCCACGTATCCTGAGACCCTCTTCCGTGCAGTAATCTGCAAAGGCTTCGGGACCGGCTGTCTCTTTCAATGACGACGGCTTGGCAGTGGAAGAGGATTTCATTCGGGGCTGGGGTACCTGTAAACCAATGCAACAAAGATGACTAGATAAATCATTTTAATAATAACAATAACAACAGACAAGTTTTATACAGCATTTGATAATTCTAAGTGCTACATATTATTACCATGGTTTGAGCATGGCTACCTCGATCAGGCGCTCAAGTATTCAATAAATTCCTTCCTCCCAATCTATACCCATGGCAAATGTAGAACTTTATTGTTTTCTTCCAGTTATTCAGTGTTCATTCCTTACCTTAACATTAATCCCAACAAGTTTGGAGAATTGATGTATATAGTATCATGAGTCAATAAATTGGGAGTTACCTCATTTTGCTCTGGTTGCTTCCTCGCAGAACCAAATAAAGCCTTTGCCAATTCTTGTTTCCTTTTCTCCTCTTCACTTTCAGCTGGATGAATAGTTGTCATTCCAACCGCTGTTACTGGACTCATCTTGAAAGAAACATTAAATGATTTATGTAGAGAGCTGCCAAACTTGTGCAACCAAAAATAAAAGTAATCACAATGGCACAAAGAAGGAATCTCCAAAAATATGAATTTGTCAACACAAACCATAAAACCAGACCTGCGAACCCCTGGGGATGAGAAACTATTCCATGATCCCTCAAAATGTATTTTTCACCCAAAACTGCATTTTCTGAACTTTGACCCCCAAATGACCTTGGACCAGTTACCTGGAATTACATTCATCCGTCTGCCTATGATTCTGTCAGTTTTATAAGAAAGAGACATACATGTATAAAGATTCTTCTTCTTACATACATAATACTTTGAAGAAAAACATATGTAAAGACAATCGCAGTTTGGATGAAAAAATGTAATGGTTGGCAGTTCTGTTTCATAACAGACAAATTCACGCTGGGGAACAACTCACTCAAGATCAAATCCCCTCACTCAATATTCCCTCGGAGGAAAGCTCCCAGGAGGGCAAGTCTCAATGGAGGATACATTTCCATATGTAAAACCCTGGAGAGACCCCTGGAGTTGTCCTGTAGACATAACTTGTGATTTTGGACCACTTTGTTAAGGCCAGGACACGGCGTCCAAACTTTGTTGGAGCGTTTCTTGAACGGTAGGGAGAGGGGGCCAAATTTCGACAATGCTCGTCAACGCACACAAAATGGGGGAAAAAATCGAAAACATGGATGTTGCCCTAGTGGTGAATCGCTGAAGCCGGCGTTGCTTTAGCGTTGGTCCACTCCGACACCTTCATACCAATACAAAACCGAAGTTCATCACCGCAATGGATCGCTGCTTCAACGCCCGACACCATTCCAGCAATCCTGTGTCCTCTCGTAAAACGCTTACGACCGCTCCACCAAAATCTGTGCAACGTTAAATTACCGCCCGGGCAAAGCTGGTGAAGCAACTGTGGTCCAGCGTTCAAGATTTCTGCGGTGGCCTAGCTAACCCAAGTGTCCACGAACTTGCGTCTAGTGGTGCCAAACTTTGACTGGGGGTTGTTGGAGCAGTGGTGAACTTTGCTGAAGCAGAAAACTACCGCTCCTCACTGCTCACAATATCTTATGCAGCTCATAACTTTTGGAGCGGTAGGAGTGACCAACAGCGGTGGCCGAGCGTAAACGGTGTTGCCTTAACAGGGGCCAACTTTTATCAAAATGTGGTGAATGGTGACAAGTTTTGTCACCGTTCCAGGAATGCTCCAGCAAAGTTCTGGAGGTGTGACCAGGCCTTTAGTATAGGCAGTAGGTGACTCTGCCTAGTTGTATCTCATAGGACCATGGATATCTGTTTGACTTAGGCAATGGATTTAGAAGATACCATTAACACATGTTTTGCATATTCTGGTCTTAAATAATGCTAGGCGATATCTTGACTTATGGAAGGCCAGTGGTCTAACCCTACCCTATGGTGTGGCAAGATAACTTCGCTACCTGTACTGGAGGTTCTTTCCTGCTCTCTTCCCCTCTCGGTTGTACAGTATTGTTTCTCTTTGGTGATTGCCTCTTCTTGTTGATATCCTTATTAGCTCTACTGTATCCAGTCTGGCTCCAAACTTTCTGGATACCTTCAGTTTTCAAAGATGGTCTGTTGAATAAATAAAACAATATCCTGATGAATTGTCACTCAGTCTAATCCTAAATCAGTTCAGTGTATCCTTGGTTCCATCTGTCAAGATCTAATCTCATTTTGTCAACAAGTTCATCTGATCTGTCACTTCACCCAATTAATTTGTCTTAATAGGCTATGCTAATTTAATCCAATACCCACTAGGTCTACCACTATTTTAATTAGACCGCATGGTAGTTGGAACACATTGGAAAAAGAAAGGTCAGTCGAATATCTTTATTGACTTTGCCCCCCCCCCCAGGTAGGTTCATAAATTCTGAAATCACCACATTTGGTTAGAACTCACTGGCCCGTATTCTGAAGTCGGGTTAACTTAAACTCAGGTTTAAAGTTGTGGTTAAGTATGGACAGCCAATTGTTACATAAATCACTAATGGTACAGATATCATATTTCAGCTCATTTGGCTCTCAAATCATTCATAATTGTCTAGGAAGTATAAATAGATGATTGTCTTCACCATCGATGAATCAGGAAAGAGCACAGTAAACATAAGAAACGTACAACTTAATAAAAAAAATTTGATACTTTTGGCTTCCCACTTTAAACCTGAGTCTAAGTTAAACCTGACTTCAGAATACGGGCCATTGGGTTTTTTGTGTGTCTTTTTTTACATAGTAGTACTGTACATGTACCTTGTCCACAGATACAACTTTTATGAAAATAGTAGTGTTTGTAAAAAAGTAACTACCCCAGTTTTCCAAGACACAGAAAACCAAATTTTCATAAAATTTAGTAAGGACATGGAATACACAGACTTTCAAGGAAGGAAGAATGCTTCAGATGAAAAAAAATGTTTCTATCAAATACAGTAATCAAATTAAAATCCCAAACAAAGCCTTGCATCAGTGAAAAATTAGTCGATCAAACCTGTCAAGAGTGTTTTGCAAGTGCTCACAAAGCTTTACATACATATCTCACATCTTGTACATGATGGAAACTTCAGTTTTCCAAAGATTTTCATTATTTACATTAACATTATCATGTTTTGTATGTCTCAGAGAACACAGAATCAGCATTATAGAAAATGGCAAACTGGGAACTTGAATATATATCTACCTCGTTGCTAACTCTGTATCAACACTGTTTCCTGTGGCCCCAGAGCTAAGGGACTGAGACGGTGACCACGAGGAAGATTCTTGGTTGTTGACGGGTACAGAGCTAGAAGATTCTGTAGGAGTCATCACTGATGCAGAATGGGACTCATACGGCCTGAAATTCAGACCGGACAGGAAAGGCCTCATCACTGCAAGAAAAAGAGATAATATACCGATGTATTGGTTCGGTTGGTAGAGCGTCTGTCTCACAACGGGGAGGTCAGGGGATTCAAGCCAAGGCCAGATCACATCCAAAGACATGAAAAGATGGAAGTTGCTGCTACCCTGTTTTGCATTCAATGATTAAAGGGATAGCACTACATTGATCTGGCGCTGCACAGTGGCTGCCGGTTCCACAATCGATTAGGCAAAGTGAATTTTCAGAGTATTTCAAACGATAAAATATGATTATTTTTTCTTTCATTTTTAAATCATAATAGGCATTTACATAGCACTATCAGTCTAGATATAATACATTCTGAGATGCACTTTTATTATCATTAACCCGGCATTAGCTCCAGCTGCCAGTTCAGGAGCTCAGAGCATTCAAGGAATTAATCGTGACCAGTACCCATCCACTTCACCTGGGTCGAGTGCAGCACAATGTGTGTAAATTTCTTGCTGAAGGAAAACAAGCAATTACTGGGATTCGAACCCATGACCCTCCAATAGAAAGATGATAGTCAGAACCACTTGACCAAATTAAAGGCAATAACCCCCCCCAAAAAAAAATAACATAAACAAATAATAATAAATAAATAAATATTAAAATAAATAACTGGGAACTGGTTTAAAAAATAGTGTGCCAACTAATGTAACAATGTAAAATTTTCTTATATTGAGAAAGTGACTTGCTACCCCCATCCCCCCCACAAAAAAAACACTCAACAAAACCTGGCACTAACTTAAATCACATTTAAACTTATTTTAACTGCCGAAGAGTTCTATTTTGAATCTCTAACTTATGAGGAACTGTGCAGAAAGGTGAAAATGACCATATTTTGAATGTCCTGTTCTATATGTTAACATACTCTCATCACTTGTCAATAAAAAGGTGAAATTTATCACAGTCTTAATTTTCTTTTCTATATTTTGAGGAACTCTCTTAATTTGTCAATATGAAAAGGAACAAGGAAGTGATGCTACCTTCGGGACTATTATGTTTTTCTGCCGATCTTTGCTGTTTGGGCTTGTAAGGAGCAGCTCCGTTTCCCAAGGCATCGGAAACATAGTCATCCAGAAACGATAAAGTCCAGTCAAACTAAACATGAATTATACACATAAAATCACTGCATTACAAACGATCCTTTGGAACAAATGTACTCAAACTAACATGTGTGCTGCATTGCTGGTGAAGAAAATTACTGTGGTTGTCATTGCGAGGCAATTCTCAGTTGATTGAGTATCAAATGTTCTGATAAATACAAGTATCGATTGTAAAATGTTTGTGTCAGATTCGGCTTTCCATTGTTAAGTCACAGATACAGACAATGGTTTAAGTTGAACCACAGTTCAGAGTATGGACCAAGGTGTGACGGATTAACCTTCATTAAAAATAGGAATCATACTATTATGAACAAAATAGATTGTTGAAGTAATTTCATTGGCAATATATCAAGGATTATTTTGTTTTGAACCTGTTCTCAAATAACTTGGTGATTTGTTTGTATGAGTAATCAAAAGGAGGACTACTTCATTCTATTTGGTATATATAAATAAATGACATTGAAAATGTCATCTATTGTGTGTAATATGTGTGTGTGTCGGGGTGGGGCGGGGGAATAACTTTAGTTGAAAATGAATCTAAACAAAGTAAGAATTCTTTGAAATGAGGGTATGAGGTATGTCAGCCTTGTATGTCATATGTGATATGAAAGAAAACAAATTAGCATTGTTGCAATATTAAGAAGATTAATTATCAATTTGAATTTGTATTTTGTATTGAGATGATTATGAAAATCTATAATTTATTGTTCGAAATAGACATGAAATGAAATACTCCAAAAATTTGCTTTGCCCAATGGGCACGACAGCCGCTGTGCAGTGCCAGATCGACAAGGCTCTATCCCTTTAAGCGCTGAATTGCCAAACAGTGTAGCAGTAACTCCCATCTTTTAACGTCTTTTGGTCTGATGAGGCCAGGGTTTGAACCCCCGACCTACCGGTTGTGAGACGGATGCTCTACCAACTGAGCCAACACACGGTCTTTATGTGACCTGCCACCCCAATAGCAACAATATGTCGAGCTTGAAAATTCACTTCCTAAGCTTTAAAATGATATATCATATGTTAAAATGGACCAACAATAACCATTACAAGTACTTGATTGAATGCAGAGGAAATAAAAAATAAGGGGAAAACAAGGTTTGAAGGTTGGGTTCACTCTAGCATTAGATGTGCATACCGTTTCATCTCAGTGAAACGTCCAAGCAGCCCAAAAAAGTAGTGTCCCAGAAACCCTTGTATCTTTTCTTTTATTCAACTTCACGACTTCAAATTTTCACAGTAGGAAGAATTGTTCTTTCAGATAACTTTTTTTTGTTTGTTTGTTTTTGGAGACTAAATTACTATTTTGGCTACTTACGGCTAACCTCACCTGGTTGATTATTGGTAGTGTTGGGGTAGTAAGGCACATATGGTGTTGTTGTCATTTAATAATCATTATTACAATATTAACAAAACATGCTGATATTGCTACAGCACCTCATAGAAAACATATACAATGGAAAACTTTTGGTGTACATAAACAAGGTCTATAAGTTATAACAAGTGGAATGCCTCTGGCCATCTAACCTGCATCACGCGATTCAACATAGCAGCATTGCTGACTTTGAAAACTACTATAACTCCCACAAGATGTTCAGTGACACTTGGTTACTCTTATTTCCACGTTTTATGAACTAGACCAATACACTTAGAGATAGGATGGTAATTCAACAAATACCCCAATGTGGCCAAAATTCATTGACCTCACATGACCTTTGACCTTGATCATGTGACCTGAAACTTGCACAGGATATTCAGTGATACTTGATTACTCTTATGTCCAAGTTTCAAAAGTCAGATCAATAAACTTGCAAAGTTATGATGGTAATTCGGTAATTTAACAGATACCCCCATTATGGCCAAAGTTCATTGACCTTTGACCTTGGTCATGTGACCTAAAATGCGCACAGGATGTTCAGTGATACTTGATTACTCTTATGTCCAAGATTTATGAACTAGACCAACATACTTTCAAAGTTATGATGGTAATTCAACAAATACCCCCAATTCGGCCTAAGTTCATTGACCCTAAATGGCCTTTGACCTTGATCATGTGACCTGAAACTTGCACAGGATGTTCAGTGATACTTGATTACTATTATGTCCAAGTTTCATGAATCAGATCCAAAAACTTAAAGTTTTGATTGTAATTCAACAGATACCCCCAAATCGGCCAAAGTTCATTGACCCTAAATGACCTTTGACCTTGGTCATGTGACATGAAACTCTACTAGGATGTTCAGTAATACTTGATTAACCTTATGGCCACGTTTCATGAACTAGGTCCATATACTTTCTAAGTTATGATGTCATTTCAAAAAACTTAACCTCAGGTTAAGATTTGATGTTGACGCTGCCGCCGTCGGAAAAGCGGCGCCTATAGTCTCACTCTGCTATGCAGGTGAGACAAAAATTATACATTTACATACCATGGCACTGCACAGCAGCTGCCGGGCCCACAATCAATTGGGCAAAGCAAATTTTTCAGAGTATTTCATATCATGTCTATTTCAAACAATAAAATATGGATTTTATTTCCATTTTTATAATTTTATTAGCAAAATGGAAAAAATAATCACAACAGAATAATATAATTACCTGACTCTTAGCTATACTTGGCAATGCTGTAATCAGTTCTGGTTGTGAAGAGAGCACTTCTAGTTCACAAGAAACCTGTACACACATTCAGTTAATGATGAACAGGGTTTTATTTTCACAATCATATTTTCTTAATGACGAATCATACTTTGATAGTTTCACTGAAAAAAAATGTACTGGTTGGCACGTCTGATATATCTCATATTTCAAAGATGAATGACTTCAGTTAATTTAACATGCTAGTCACAACAAAATTTTCAGCACAAATTATCAAAATGACAGTTCAGATACCATAAGTAACGGTGTATTAACCGCACCTTTTTCTCAGCGGGATAGAAGCAAAAGTCGGGGGTGCGGTTTATACACGGTGACGGGTTTGAGCCAGCCCGCCGTAACCCCTCCCGTACATGTACGATGTCTGCCAGTTCACAACACATCGAGTGGCCGGGCGTAGCCGCCCAGGCAATGTCGTTTAGAGGGGTATGAGCCGCGGGTAATGGGAAGCGATTATTACGATCTTAATTAAATATTGTCTTCATGACACTAATTTTGACTTTATTCTTTATTCAAAGTAGTGAAGTTCCCTGGCTAAGTTAAAAGAGACGCCAAGCATACTCGGTAATATTTTGTCACCGCTGAGCAAGAGTTGAGTGAGCTTAGAGATTGCGTTGTAATATGGTTATAGTGCGACTTAAGCTGGCGCTATTCAAAGTCCCGTTTCGCGCCAGCTTGTTTTTTTTTCCTTCCTGTTTGCTTTTCATAAGATACCATGTAAACCACGCACGAGAGAGACGGCACGAAGCCGTAAAAAAACAACTGGAAAAAATGTAAATTTCTTTGTTTCTTGAACCTTCCTGTAATCCCATATCCAAAATTCATGCTAAGACATCAAATTTCTGAAAGTGATTGTGAGGTTATGTGATCCAAGAAATGTGAATGTTTCTTCCTCCTACGCTGGGAAAGATGTACTGGCATGACTGATACTGTATCGTAGTTTGCAATGTAATGTCAGTGCTGTGTGTGTGTGTAAACTGTGACTGTGAGGTGAGTGAGTTTGTAAGTGGCCAATATAATCGGGACCATTCTTTCTTTCTAACATTTGTAGATGAATTGATCAAGAACAGCAGATTTCCGCATACTGGAAATCTCTGGATATTTTGAAATCTTAAACTTAGTTTTTGTTTCTTCGTACCTCAAATATGCATGTAAATGTGAGAAGAATTTTTTTTTGTTTTATTCCAAAGTTGAGGGTGCGGTTATACACCATTACTTACGGTATCCATAATATACTGTATATGAAAAATTAAGTACATGTACCTGTTTGAGATGAACATTCTTTTGGGCAGTTCGAGCAACCTTGGTGACGTCTTCTGCTGCTAGTCCACTCTTCAAGACTACTTTGGTAATGGCTGTCACTACACAACTTCTGGTAGCAGGGGACATTGGTTTGGAGAGTAGTGCAGACAGTCCAGCCATAGCTTCAGAACCAGGGACAGTGGACTTCTCTGAGTGACTATACTCTCCTAAAACCTAGAAAATACATAAATATTATCATGAAATAGAGAATAGAGGGTTGAAACAAAAAAAGTATCTAAAATGCACAACGCAATATGGTTTTAATAATAGTAATGCATATTCTTGATATCTTACATATTCCAACCTTATTGTCAGTTGAACATAAGTTGAAACAAAAGAAATTAATTTAAGAGATTAATTGATATCAGATAAGTCAAAGAAAAGTAATGCCATGATATATGACGCACTGTTTGCAAGAACATTGAATAGTGCCAATTGACTTTTCAATAGCAGCCTCGTGTTTGACTAATAAAAAAAGATGTACCGGTACATCAAACAACAGTCTGAGATTACTTTTTTTTTTATTGAACAAAAATTTCAAAATTTTGCTAACAAATCACTATAAATGTGAAAACGCAAAGGGAGATATTGAAAGGAAATGAAATAAAGGAATATCATGTCTAAACTTACCCATGCTATGAGCTTAATCAAATCTTCTCTAAGATGTGCTTGCTTGGATAACGTGAGCATCTCTTCAACAAGATAAGAAACCAAACCCGATTCTTTGGGTTCTGGGAATAAATGAAGATAAAAATAAAAATGAATATTTGTAATTTCTTAAATTGATTTGTTCAAATTTTTCAAAATTTTTTTGAATAAAAAATGAACTAACAATTTTCCTTACTAGAGGCAACTATCGAAATATATTTTACTGGTCTCTCATGCCCTCACAACCTTATTCACATTTCTGTACATTTAATAGCAAAATTGACATACTACATGGTAAACATGCTTAAAAAATCATATGTGCAGTATTCAAGAAAATGCCCTTGGTTTTTTTTTTTTAAAGAGACAAACATTACTATAAAGAGTGTTGCAAGACACATAATTGTAATCAATAGCAAATATTATTTACAAAATTTAGATTTCAAACAAATAATAACAACAATCATAAGAAATCCATTCAGAATTTCTACTCCAAGAAGATAAGCAATTAATTGTATATTTACAACTAATTGCAAAATTTATAATGAAATGAAAATGTAAATGAAACCTATAATCGGCTTACATTTGTTGCAATTTTTTCCAATGCCCCATCGGTGGTATGTAACACATATGTTACCAATTGATCTCAGAACAACATACTATGATTGATTGCATTGACCACAATGTGCAGCCAATTGTGATTCAGTTATACAATCATTCCCAAGCTTTGTGTTACATGATCCTTGATTGCTGTTATGATCCGGTACAATGAACAATTAATAATAATAGTGATATCTCATTGAGCGCACACCAACCAGAGACACTCATGATGCTAGCATAGCAACAGTTCCTTTGGACATGAATATTTTATACATATAAGCAACTAAAAAATATAGATAAAGTCGACAAAGAAATCTTAAACCAGTACAAGTACAGTCTTGCATCATCACCACTGAAATTCCCAGCTACATCCTGGAGGGGCCTAGTACCCTTGTGCTTGCTGCTCACTGACAATTTAAGGGGCAAGCCTGGTCAGCTCAGTACCCACAGGAGCTCTAGCAAATGAGGGCATCAGCCCCCATAGGAAGCCAGTCAGACCAGCGTATGATGATAAAAGATAAAATAAATTTCAAAATTGATAGATTGGCAAATCTTCAGGAATTGGTAAAAGAAAAATGAAATACTAATACTCACCGTGCCTTTGAATTGAAGTAATGAGATTATTGATTGTGTTTGGAGGAACATCGGTACTATGTAGATGAAGAATTTTTACTATGATGACCACATACCATCTTATACTGGGATGGAATGTATGAAATGAGTTAAGGAAACTAAAAGCATAATTTAAAGGCAACATACCAATGATCTATTTGAACAGCACCATCTGAAGTCACAAATTCTCGAATAGATCCTGGATTCCTACCCAGGATGCAATGTTCTATCATATAGTCTTACAATATCCCTTTTTATATCCATTTTTTGCTTAATATACAACATTTATACCACAAAATTATTTGCCAAGAAACCAACCATTTATGGACTACATCAAAGCATTCTTTTTTTTTAAATTTCAATAAACATCAAATGACCATCATAATTTGTAGTCGTAAGTTATTTTGTATAGGATGGATTTGTCTTCTTTTATATATGTATTTGTTTGTATATTGTATGTTTGTATTTTTTAAACGTGTCACTGGACTCCTCAGAAGAACAGCCTGTGGCTGAAGAGGGTCATCCAGCCAACAAGTGAAAAAATAAAAATAAATAAAAATCACATTAAAAATAAATAAATTAATCTCCACTTGTTTGTAGCACCACCCTATGCCAACATCTTCACGTCTAATCTAGAAGACAAACTATTACAAGCCTCCCCTGCCAAACCATTTCGTGAATCCTGGCATCGTTAAATTGATGATATCAATTTCCTTTGGGTCGACGATGAAGAATCCCTTCAGGAATGTATCCAGCAAGTCAATTCATATCACCCCATGATCAAGTTTACATTTGAATCATCCCCACACCACGTACCTTTCCTGGACACCTTGCTTTCCATTAAAGATAATACGCTCCATACATCTCTCAACAACAAACCTACAGACAGTCATGCATACCTCATTCCTCGATCATGTTACCCACCGTACACCTTCCCTGGAACCCCTAATAGTCAAACCCTTCGTATCCGTCGAATCTGTTCAGAAAGAGGACAACACTAATTCTGCACTATCTCAACTAAAAGACCATTTAACATCCCGCCAATATGACCCAAGTCTAGTTGAGAAGGGCATCAACAAAGGCAGACTCATACCACATTCGGAATTGCTAACCTACAAAAAGAAGAATCAATCACGAACACCGTTCGTCCTAACGTACCATCCGAAAATGAAGCAGTTGTCCAAAATTTTCCACAAACATCTCCCACTCCTCCATCAAGATAAGACAATAAACTTTTTAAGGACCCACCTATGATTCCTTTTCGTAGATGTAGATCTCTGAAAGACCTTTTGGTGTCATCTAGGATCCCAAACATGGACCCGTCGACCCCTAAAAATCCCCAACAGATAGGTTCAACTAAATGCAGTGCAAATGTTGCATCTGAACATTCAGGGGGGGGGGGACTGATCATTTTACAAGCACAGTCACGGGCCAAAGGATTCCTGTCACCCAACACATCCACTCTAAGTCTAACTTTGGGATATACCTGATAACTTGCAAGAAATGCAATATGTGGGAAAAACCACAACCACCCAATTCACAAGAACCAGCAACATCAAATCTGATATAAAAAAGTTCAACACCAACAGAAGAAAGGACATCCCCATTGCCTCTCACTTCAACAAAGAAGGCCACTCCATCTCCAGCAAGTCACTTGTATAGAATTAATCCGCTATAACGATGCTGTAGTAATACTAAGAAGGGAATCCTTCTCGATTCTCATGTTAACCCAACCGTATTAATGTACATGAATAAAGACCGAAAGCCGTTTCTTTCTTAGGGCAAATTTTCTTATCATCAGTCTAAAAGGTACCATTTATTCTATGTATCGTACCTCAACTTTCACTGATCCACTACTTGTTTGGCTACAAACAGAATTCTGTATGAATTTTCTTATTACAAATCATGCTCTATTATCAATGCCTTATTACGGAAATGGTGCATGGATGAATTACTTTTTACCATTAGCGAGGGCAGTATTGCATGGCTTATATAACATTGGTTTTAATTCTGTGTTTATAATCAACAGCTGAAAAACCGTACTACCTGATTTCCTTTGAATACTCATGTCAAATTATTCTTTTGTTGTATACTTGACTTTTGTGATTATAATTTGTAAAGAAAGTTTTCATTCGAAAAGTCAATAGGTCTTTCTTTCTTTCTCCCTCCCTTTAATCTCACCCCTCTCCTCCTCCTCCTTCTTCTTCTCATTATATATATATATCAAGACTATCCTAGTGCACATAGGTCTATGATGGGGAGGCATTGTGTGCTAGAGCCACTTGGGAGTTCAGTTCTCCTTTAAGTGAATATATTCAGTCTGTTTTATACTGTCTACCACATATAACAGCAGGCATGACAGCTCAGATTATAAGAATGGTCCTGTAAGCTTGCAACACAGATACCTAATATTATAACAAAACTGGCATTCATTAATTATACATGTAATCATCAACGCCAGGACCAGGTCCCTTACAGAGGAATTAAAACCATTGGTCCTCTAGTTTTGCTTGAAGGCATACATGCCTTTTACAGGAGTAAGGTGTAATAACCACTTCCAGTTCTTAACATATGTCACCCTTACTATTAAAGGGTGGAGCGTTGTGGCCCAGTGGATTAGTCTTCGGACTTTGAAACAGAGGGTCGTGGGTTCGAATCCCAGCCATGGCGTAATTTCCTTCAGCAAGAAACTGATCCACGATGTGCTGCACTCGACCCAGGTGAGGTAAATGGGTACCGGTACGAAGTAATTCCTTTTGAAGCTGTGTGCGCTATGAACGCCTAGCTTAGCGGGTAATATAGGAGCGCCTTGAGCACCTAACAAGGTGGAAATGTGCGCAATATAAATATCCTATATTATTATTATTATTAAAGAGTCTTCAATAGTGCCTCTTAGAAACTGAGTAGGGGCCGTGGAAAGAAGGGGGGGGGGAGGTTCAGCTTCCCACTTTTGTTCAATAGATGTGTTCAAAATCTAAAAAAATCACCATCTGATTGTGTCTTTTTTGCATGGTCAGCCCCTTCCCCACTTCAAAACCATTCCACTGCCCCTTGAAATGCACCCGTCTCTTGGCATAATTGACAAAATCACCTTTCGTTCTTTGGAAGCACACAGATCTATTTTATGAAAAGGATATTGATGCGCTAAAGAAACCATCCTGTGTATATGTTCACTGTGGTCACGCTCATCCTTGCCAGAATTCAGATGATCTAAGACCTTGTCCAAAATCACACTTATATTGTCCGTATTGCACATCTCATAGAGTAAATTCAGTGTCTGAAAACAAAAGAAAATAGAGAAGAGAATATCAATCAAACTGATAATCAAGATAGAACTATTTTGGCGTACTTTGGCAAAAGGAAGTGTCACAGGGTCTACTTTCAATTTGAACTTGATCCACCTTGTGATGGGATCGTTTTAACTGCAGTGTTATTCCACCCCACAGACTCTTATAAACTTGTTAAACAGAATACCAATTCACACCAGTAATTAGGTTTATGAAAACCTTTATTACAACAAACTACTCTAACAAGGGTTACAGATTATGAACGAAGTATAAACATATGAAATATTAACAGTTTCTACAATTCAATGATAATGACGATGCTTAGCTTATTCTTCTTCTTCTTCTTTGATTCTTGGTTTCACACTTGAGTTCCCTGACGATGACTATCTGTCTGACGTCAGCTCCTGTCTCCTGGATATAGACCTAGACCAATGATTCCGTCCCCGTCTCTTTAACTCCAGTTACAGATCATAAATCTAAACACCAACTTCTCGTTGGTGTTTACTGATTTATAACGATTCCAATTTTGCCAATGTGGAATCCCAAGACCCGGACTATCAGGTTGTCCTTAACAACACCTTGTTGTATTCACCGAGAGCTGAATATAGTATTCTGATGAAAACTTGTAATACTTTTGTGCAGTATCTCTAACAAGTAGTATCTCTGTTGAATTACAGCAGCTTCTGATTTAGAATCAAATTTTAGCTAAATTTATAATAATTTTATCCCATAGACCTAATGGTCAAGAGTTTGGAACTCTGATATTCTTGGAAAGTTTTCTGAAGTATACGCCCCTCTAAATATCATTGGCTAATGCTGGGTCACTCATTCTGTCCCTTGCATTTGATTGGTTAAGAGCTATTTACTCTCTACCCCCGGAAATGGTCAGAAACAGAACTCTGATTCTTCTTGGAAAGTGTCTGACCCGTCTAACGGTAAATGTTTACGTTTTACCCCATTGATGTTGGGCCTTTCTCCTTTTATGGTCATGAGGCTTCCTATTCAGGGATAAATACTAAGAAAACCTGACTCACAAGTGGTACCTGTATGACGTTTGACCATCGTCATAATTACTGGGAAAACCTTCCACCGGAAGCATTCTATTTCCTTCTTATGAATTTCATTCATAACATTGGAATGTTTACTACTACATTATAGAACATACAATAACATAGATGATACATATAGAAATAATCAAATACATAACATTTGCAGTAATAACATTTCATATAACACATAATATGAACAGTCTTATAATTAATACACAGTTATAATTACACAATTATAAACTCATTATCACATGATACATACAATAAATACAGTCATATCTTGACACCACCCCCCATTTTAAGATAGTAGTAGCACTATCTACAACATTGTATGATCATGTAGATATGTGATCAATACATATTAGATACCAAATTATTACTCTATTAAAGTATGAGTGGATACCCCTGCCTATTGTTCAGGGCAACGGCTAAGAAAATCAGCCCCTACATTATCTATTCCCCTTACTGCAGTCACATGGTAACGATATGACTGAAGCGCAAGAGCCCACCTCAGAATTCTACTATTTTGCAATTTCGCTTGTGCTAAGTACATCAGTGGTCTGTGATCTACTTCTAATTCAAATTCAGTGCCATAGAGGTAGACATTGAATTTTTTCACTGCCCAAGCAATCGCAAGACATTCCCTTTCGATTACCGCATAGCGTCTTTCTGTGTCGGACAGTTTTCTACTCGCGTATGCGATTGGAAATTTTTCTTCCCCTACGCGCTGCATCAGAACGGCCCCTATGCCTACATCTGAAGCATCCGTTGCCAATATGTATGGTTCATCTTGATTTGGGAGATGCAAGATCGGTGATGAAGTCAGACGTGACTTTAGTGTTTGGAACGCTCGCTCTTCAATTGGACCCCATTCCACTTTATTTGGCCCGTTTTTCTTTGTGAGATCGGTCAGTGGCGCCGCGATTGTCGCAAAGTTTGGGATGAACTTCCGATAATAGCCTGCCAAACCTAAGAATGCGCGTACCTCCTTCTTGGTAGTTGGAGGAGTTGCATGCAGAATTTGATCCAGTTTTGCTGGATCAGGCCTGAGTGTGCCTTCCCCGACAACATGTCCTAGGAAATCCAAAGATTGGAATCCAATCTGACACTTACTCGGTTTTGCTGTCAGTCCAGCCTCGGCAAGTCTTGTGAACACTTGGACCAATGTCCTGACATGACCCTCCCAGGTTTCTGAATAAACTAAGATGTCGTCAATGTAATTGACTACCCCGTCTAGCCCAGATAGAACCCGTCGCATAAGACGTGAGAATGTAGCTGGTGCATTAACCATTCCGAAAGGTAACACAGTGAAGTGAAATAGCCCCTCAGAAGTTACAAAAGCAGTCTTCTCTTTGTCATCTGCTGCCATTGGTATCTGCCAATACCCCTTGCTCAGATCTAGCTTCGAGAAGTAGCGCCCTTTTGCTAGATTTGACAATAAGTCATCCGCGTTAGGCACCGGCTCTGGGTCGAAAACTGTTACTGCGTTCAGTTTCCTGTAGTCGACGCAGAATCTGTTTGTGCCGTCTTTCTTCTTCACCAAGACGATTGGTGAAGCGAAACGCGATTCCGACTTCTCAATCACACCTAGTCGGAGCATATCAGTTATCTCAGACTTGACTGCTTCGCGTGTTGACTGAGGTAGTGGGTATGGTTTGCTTACCACTGGGTCATTACTTGTCAGTTTGACTGTGCACTGCATAGTATTAGTTCTCCCTGGCACATCTGTCAGTTGTGCTTCAAATTGTGTGCATCTTGTGTGTTGGTCAGCTTGTCACTGATTACCACATGTCGGAGATCCTCGGTCTGGATTAGCGCAGGAAATCCAATACATGGCCTATCATGGTCATGTTCTTCTTCGACCACAGAGATTGATGCGGCTTGGTTGAGATCGCTTACGTCGCTTCGGTCAATGTATTTCTTCAGGAGGTTAACATGGTAGGTTTTTAGCCTACCATTAACTTCGATACGGACATCGCATCGGCCTACCTTCTGCTTGATCTCATACGGACCTTGCCATTGCATCAGTAGTTTGCTTGCGCTTGTGGGTCTGAGAATAAGGACCTTATCCCCCACGGCAAACTTCCTATCTCTAGCTGTGGTATCATAATACTTCTTGTAACGAGCTGATGCGCGTTTCAGCTCTTCCTGCGCAAGCTTGCAAGTTTCTTCCATTCTTGCACGCAGATCTACAACATATTCATACGTTGTCTTAACTTCCTCAGATGCATCCTCTTCTTCCCAGATAGTCTTAATTAGGGAGAGAGGCCCACGCACGGTTCTACCATATAGAAGTTCAAATGGGCTGAAGCTGAGGCTAGCTTGCGGTACCTCCCTGTATGCAAATAGTAGTGCTGGAATGTATCGGTCCCAATCTTTGGGTCGCTCTGCGCACATGCGCTTAAGCATCGTCTTAAGCGTCCCATTAAAGCGCTCTACCAGCCCATTGCACATTGGGTGGTAAGGAGTTGTGGCTAACTGTTTGACGGACAGCAACCGCCCTAACTCCTTCATAAGCCCGCTCATAAACTGGCTCCCTCTATCGGTGAGAATTTCATCCGGTAGGCCTAGCCTACTGAAAATCTCGAGAAGAGCTTCGGCAATCCGCTCGGTCTCAATATTAGGCAATGGTATTGCCTCAGGATATCGCGTCGCATAGTCAACTAATGTCAAAATATAGCGATTCCCTCTGTCAGTCTTTGGATCTAATGGCCCTACGAGGTCAATGGCCACGCGCTTAAAGGGAGTGTCAATGAGGGGTGTGCTCTCGAGTGGCACGCGACCAACACTTCCTTTCTTTATTGTCCTCTGACAAATGTCGCAAGAGATACAATAGCAGCGCACATCTTCTGCCATGCGCGGCCAGCAAAAACTTTGCTGTAGGCGATCAAGAGTTTTTTGTACCTTAAGGTGACCAGCCATGATACCATCATGGGCTAGCGCCATAAGTCCTTCCCGAAATCCCTTGGGCACGCAAAGTTGAGTAATCAGCCTGCCTTGAGTTTGCTTGGCAGCTCTAAATTCCTGATACAATAGTCCGCGTTTAACCAAAAAGCGCGTCTCATTACCCTTTCCAGTAATAGACAGAGCCCCTGTTTCTGCCGCTTTCCAATACTTACCAAGTGTCTCGTCCTCCTTTTGCACGTGCTGAAAATCAGCCTTGCTCGTAGCAAGTGAAAGTGCTTTGGCAGTCGGTAATGGCTTTAGTGGCTTTAATTTCTTTGCTTTTTGACCCCGCGTCTCTACTGCGCCTCCCTCGGATGGGATTTCCGAATCGATGTCGACTTCGGCATCGAAATCATCATCCTCGTCTAGCTCTAATGTCCAATCAGGGTCAGGATCGGTGTGTTTCCTCAACCCGCTGACGTTACCGAGTATTAACTCATATTGTGGGTTCTCTAGTACTAACGCATCTAACTGCCCAATATAGTAAGGAGTATCCACCCATATCCTAGCAACAGGGAATTCCCTTATCGTCCTATCGATTAAGGCTACCCTCTTCTTAATATTCAGGTACTGATCTGGCCTTACATACTTGGATTTTACAATCGTCGTACTACATCCACTATCCCTAAGTACAGAGACAATGTGTCCCCCTACCTTGCCTTGAACGACAGGCATTTCATCCTTCACAGTCCCCGAGACTCCCCCAGCCTCTAGTAAGGGCAACTCGTCCCCACTAGACAATTTTACATAAGAGCCTGGTTGCCGAGCTTCTGAGTACATGACTGTATTCATTTCTTTGCAGGCACCCCCCTTCTCCTCTGAGTTTGAGGGTATTTCCTCTAATGCCGCCCCTTTCTTGAAATTGGACCTTGCTGCACTTGGGCAAGCTTTTGCTAAGTGCCCCCCTTTCCCACATATAAAACATCCACAGGGTCTACTTTCAATTTGAAAGTAGACCCTGTGACAGGAAGCAAGTTACAAAGATATCATTTGTTGCAAATGAGCAATGTGTGTTCGTCATTTACATAGGCATCAATGCAATTTAACAGCTATTTTCTTCAATATCTTTCCCTAGAACGTTCGGTTCTTCCTGAAATTTTGCCTGAACATGCAACATACAAAGGGTGTTTCAGAAACTGATATGTCACTTGCTTCCTTTTGCCAAAGTTGGGCAGTATTGTATGCCATCCAATTTATTTCTAATACCTGAAAATAGTAATTAGTGAGACTGAATAGCTTGAGTAGAAAACTATTCAGAGAGCCTGGAAATGACTGAAGACATAATTCTACAAAAAAAATTATATTCAGCGTTTTGCTCCTTGAGGCTGGACTTCGCCTCGAGGAAAATTGGGTGGTCTTGTCCTTGGCTTCAGATGATCCCTTTCCTTTGCGTCTAATGGAATTTAAGTCAGAGTGTGGTAAACATTGCCATATCTTAAACTTAGACCAAATAGATCAGTATTTCAACATGGTATTGTTATACCGAAGTTATTTTACCACCTAAGACTGAAAGCCATGAAGCAGCAGTGACAGGGGACCGCACTTCCGAGGCCTCTCCGAGGGACCTGGTAATGAGGATAAATGCCTTACCAAAGGGCATTAGTGCACCACTTGGGAATCGAACCCGGGTCACCGGAATCCGAAACCCCCGCTCTTACAACATAAATGTGACTTTATGATATGTACAGAAATAGATAAGAAAAAACGATGGAAAAAAGATAAATGTTTTTCTTGAAACAGTTCAAAGACTCACTGCTTGTTTTATCGTTGGATCCTCATCCTCTAAGCATTCTACAACGGTCATCTGGTGTTCTATACTGAATTCAGGATGAACTTTATGGATGACTCCTAATGCATTCACACCTACACAACAAGGGGAAAAAATCATTCCTGGGGCCCGTAACACAAAGCTTAGCAATGATCCTAGAACATTTTTTCTATGATTGATTGCATTGACTACAATGTACAATCAATCGCGAATATTGAGCGTACGATTGATCGCTAACCTTTGTGTTACGGGACCCAGGATGTTCTCGTGCATATTCTCAGACGTACATGCTTCACTGATTTATCCAAATGGTTTCATGAATCTTACAGTTTATTAAGTGTTGGCATGGTTTTCATTATTTGAATGAACAAGATAACCCTGGCCTCTTTAGTTTGGAATGAAACAAAAAAAAATCAAATTAAATGTAACCCATTAATCATGATGTTCAATACAGGATATTCATGCATACATAGTGTATATATGCCAAATGGAAGAGAAGAACATTATCAAACATAAAACAGAGAGAGAGAGAGAGGGAGCTTGACTATTTGCTATTTGTTAATTTCTCCCATTTGATATACCATTTATTGGGAGGTTACAGAGTACTAACTTCAAATTCATACTTCCAAATTAAACACATACATGTATCAACAAACTATTTTTCTATAAGATTGATATGTCTAGAGACAAACCAAAATCTATGGCAAGAAATACAAGACCACGCGGCAACCTACCTAGGTATCTGAGATTGTTGCTTTGTGATTTCAAGAACCTTGTTATACAGACAGAAGCCTTCTTCAACAGGTCCAGTTTGGGATGGATTTTTGCAATGGTCATGATGCATTCATACTGGACACCTAGAGTCATTTAAAACCAAATGTAAAAAAAAAACCAACATAATTTATTCAGAATCAGGTTGATACAAAACAGTTCCATGACATTTGCTCCGGCGACAATTGCTCCTACTGATAAAATCCACATATTCAGCCAAACATAAGGTCTGACTTCAAACTTAACGTCAACCTAAATCCTAATCTTTACATGATCTGGGGCCCGTTTCATGAAGAGTTACAACTATTGTAACTTTGCCATTATGGCAACTACCATGGCAACAGGTAATGCTGTAACCGATTTTTTTTATTTCCAATTCGATCCGATCCGATTTTCCCCTTTTTTCTACATTTTTCCGAACTCCGATTTTTGACCAGTGGGGAAAAATCGGATCGGAAAAACCAAAACATAACAAGACAAAAAAAAGAAAACACGTGGCGACATGTTTGCCGTCAAAATGCGCTGGTGATTTGTTTAGATCTCAGACAAAAGCGGTGGAAGGAAAAGAAGATAAAGGGGAAGAAAATTATGATTTGTTTTTATCTGTGATATTAGCGGAAAGGCAGGTGGAGAAGAAGATTATGATTTGTTTTGATCTCCGACATAATCGGGGAAGAACAAAACGATAGTGATGATAATTGGTGATAATTTGTTTTGATCTCCGACAAAAATGGAGGAAGAAAAACAACGAAAAGACGATATGTTTTGATCTTAAGGGGAGGCAAATAAGATTTAGTTGAACACGCTGACATGCGCGGTAATATTTACGACTATCTGACTATACGTCCTCTAAGAGTTTACGATTACCTCCGCTATCACTACGATGTTGTAGAGAAGGTAAATATCATGGTGAACAACTCTGGATAATAATGCGTCTTTTTCGGGAGGTCATGCGACCTTTAACAGTTTACGATTACCTCCGCCATCACCACGATGTTGTAGAGAAGAGGCCTATCGTTGATCGGCGGTAGTGTCGCGCGCTGGAACGTCATTATCTTATTTTCCTTCCTCCGATTATGTCGGAGATCAAAACAACTCATCATCTTCTTCCTCCGCTTTTGTCGGAGATCAAAACAAATTCTGCCATCAGTGTAGCGTGCCGCATTTGTCCACGCGCCGGCCACATACAAATTTTAATGTATTTTTTTGTTTTTGAATATCTTCCGATCCGATATCCGAACCGATTCCGATTTTAGGAGCAAAACTTCCGAACCGAACTCCGATCCCGTAATTGCTCTAACTTACAACATTAGCAACAGGGCTCAGCAGCTAATCAAAATCACGTTTACCCTGGTAGTTGCCATAATGGCAAAGTTACAACAGTTGTAACACTTTGGATATCAGTGGAGGAGCAAGGGGCTAATGGAGGGGCCTACAGAACATTCTATTTGATCTTATAAAATCAAATTTTGCAAGGTTATTCAAAAGAGCATAAAAATGGAAAGGGGATTTTTCAAGAGAACATGCTTCGCATCATATTACAATGAGTATTTTCCTTGTTACTCAGATCTTCAAAACTACTTGATAACTTTAATGTACATAAAACTAAAAGATAAAAATTCACTGTCCTGATTTAATAGCTAGCATATCAAAGAGGGATTTTATGGCCAACTATTTTTGCTCAAGATCAACAGTGAGTGTCTTTGGCAAAATAATGTATGTAGAGTTTGCATAGTGCAAAACCTGTATATTTGCTAGCTTGACATACCATCGAATTGGTATATATTCAGCAAATTTTAGATCTATCTTACAGAAAATTTGCACTGAACGGCACAACTTATTTTCACCCAAGAGCCGGGCAGTAATTTGCCTTGGCAGGCGGCTGGAAATTAAATACTATCCTATAGGAATAGAATTTCAATTGTCATTCAGAACAATGATTTTTGGGGGGAAATACAAGAATTCTCTCCTCAGAATTCATACATATGCATCATAAAACAACAATTGATCAATGATTGTAATGGTAAATAGATGTTAAAACACATAATTGCTCTTACCACAGGATATCAAGGATATTGTGTTGGAAGACTCCAAAACCTCCTCTAACACATCATACATCATTAGACTTGTCCTGAAAATAGAAATACTAAAACCTAAGAAAATGCAGAATAAGCCCAGGCCTTTAATTCCATTTGTTTTAGGGCAGGGCCAGCTTTTTCAAAGACACAGTTTTATAATACAACAAACTTGAAATTGGCACACTAAATATCCAAGGCCAATAAAGAGAGGCATTGAGGACAATCAAGCTAAAAGCTGTAATGGGATGCCATGTGATGTGCCTATGGATGTGACAAGGTTCAAGACTTCAACTAAAATCATACATTAATAAATTTATAGCATGTTGGACCCAACAGGAAGCTGCAGGAGAATGCAGCCCCTTTGAAAGTAGATTAGAGAGTACATTAGAAAGTACATTATTAAACCTAATCAGAAATGAAAAAATATTCATGTTGAAAATTGCCAACACTGATAAGCACATATGGAACAGTGCATTATTGCTTGGAAAAGGACCCAACATCTTGTAATTTTTAAGTTGATAATATCTCCATAATTACACATTTTCTACCAAAATCTTTTGGGACATATTTTTTTCTATACAAACACTAAGGTGGTCATATTATCAGGTTCTGTTCAAACTCATCTTGAGATTGTTATAACAACTGGCTTTTATATTAAATTATTAAAAAAAGAAACTTACTTTGGATCATTGAACCCCAGTCTTGCAAGCATCTTCAGAATTTGAATCTGCAACCAAGGGGCGGGAACACCTCGAAATTCATACTCCTGCGATAGCTTCCTCTGCACGACCTGTTTCAGAATACTGGTTAGAGGACGCACCAAAGACTTGTGATGCTCAGGGTGTTCCTGTGAACCAAAGCCAAAGGAATTAGAGATTTTCAAAGACATATATCGCTTTTGGGGAGATAAACAGTGAATCTATAAAAAAAGTTTTGAGGACAATTATCAACACGGCAGCCATGAGAGTCGACTACAACACTAGATGTGACTGTCCACCTCCAAACCAATAAGTCAGCAATAAACACATTCTAAAATTTCATTAAGATGTGAAAAGCATATCCTGACCTTTAAGTGTATATACAACTAGTAAAAAATTCATCAACTATAATCCACACAAGTGCTTGATTCTCGAATACCATCAACATCTACACGTCAGCATCCTCTAAAATCACAAAAAGATGAAACAAAATCAAAAAGCTTTTACATTTTTACCTTAACAAGGGTTTGATAGATGTGTAACGCAGCCGTCATGACTCCTGGTGACCTGTCACACAAAGCCTGTTGAAAATATTCTCTCATATGACCAATGAGATGAGGACACTTCAATACAAAGCTGTGAAGAACCAGCACTGCTTTCCTTCTGACAATCTCACTGTTACACAGAATACAAGATTACAACATCTTAAAAAATTCAGCAAGCACCACTGAATATTCTTGGAAAATAGCAAATTACAAGTAAAGAAGTTAAAGTGATTGGTTAACATTGGTTTGACTTTTAAAAATTCTGAGCTAGGTCATACTTGTCACCTGTGTCTGTGTTATGTTACAAAAATGAAGCCCAGAAAAAAATAATTATTTAGTGCTTCAGAAATTGAAATATAAAATGACCGGAAACACCATCTTTATTTCTTCCCATACACTTATGTGTACTATTTAGGCATCTATAAGACGCCTATTTACAAAATCAAGGTTTGCCTTGGAGTTTTAGCTTTTCATTCTCAATAATGGTTGTTTTCAGGGTTTATTAGTTCTAGTATGCACTTGTACACATTGTTCATCTTGGTTTGAGATTTTTTTAAATAGGCTGCTCACAAAGTTAAACAATACCTTTAAGGCATGCTTGGTCTGTATTAAACAATTAGTATGATATCTATATATGGGCTATCTTCATATGATTTCTTTGTCCATCTTTCATTTTCTCTGGCTGGTACCTGAGCTAATTGAAGATCTAATAACCACTTGGGCTAATTATCACTTGGTCTTAGCTGAATAAAAAATTGGTGGCAAGGACCGAAGTACATCAAACTATAAACTGGCGTAAACAAATTAATAATTCGATCTCTGTAAGTCCCTATGGATGTTGTACATTCTGCAACATGATACAAAGAAAAAGAAGTAGCAAAGATATCAAAGATTTGTACTGCATAAAGAACACTATCCCTATCCCATCACCACCATTATTATCGTCATCCACACCACCAACACCATGACTATTTAATTGTTAATTAATACCACTGTTATCATCATCACCATCACCATCATCATCCCCACCATTACCACCATTACCATCATCATTACCACTATCATCATCATCATCATCATCATCACACCACCACCACCATTACCATCACCACCATCATCATCATCACCACCACCATCAAAACCATCCTCGCCACCACCACCACCAACACCATCACCATCACCACCCCCACCATCAAGAAAACTAACACTGTACCACCACCACCTCCATCATCTTTATCATCATGTTTAACTCACTGTTGATGTTGTACATTCTGCTCTATCAGCGGTAGTACAACCTGAAGCATCTCAGGTCCAATGAGATTACAACATGCTGTCAATCCTCCACACACATCAAGAACATTGGTGCTATTCAGATCCTTCTGAATGGTGTTGATCAACAGCAGGATCAGCTCATGCTGACTGTTTAGGAACAGACTGACTCCCAAATATCCTGAAATTGAAAAAAAAATTGTAAATCTTTGAAACCAAAACTGAAAAATGTTTTCCATGAGAACATATATGCGATGATTATTATTATGAGAGGAAAAAGGAAAGTAAAACAAGTATATATTAGGTCAAACTTAGAAAAACAATTAGAAAGTTATGACTTTTTAAAAGTTGTAAAAAGTTTTAACCACTGTACCTATGGGGACTTCAAAATGGCCGAATGGGTGAGGTCATAGTGATTAATGGTAAGGACTACTCTTGCTCCAATACATTAAATGGCTAAAATGTAATATTTTCAAAAGTTTGTACTAAAAATGCTATACCTTTAACAAGAATATAATACATATCTATGTTTGTTTTGATTACGACCCAATGATTTTTTTTTTTTGGGGGGGAGAGCATCCTAAAGCCCCCCCCCCCCCGATCTGTACACCACTGCATCTTACCAACTCTCTTGTTGAGAAGCACACCTTGCTGGGCCATCTTAATGGCATGGATGTAAGAAAAGGTAGCTGGCTGGCCCAGCATCTCACAATAGATGAGTCGAACCATGAATTCTTTCATCTTTTTCTACAAGAAAACACAATAGGAACAAAATTAATCATGAATATGAATTGTTATCATCTATGCCATAATTTATGATTAATATTACATGTAATACATCTCTGTGCATAACTTATAATTAGAAATCAGGACCATTGCTTAACAAACAAAAGAGAGGGATTTTAGGCTATATATTTATGCATTTGTAATCAATACCTTCCCTGTTGCCATATCACAAATATATATATACCTTCATAAATGAAGGATGAAAATGTTTGTTTTGATGATCATATCAAAATAGTATTATTCCAGAACAAAATAGGATTCGTTAGTTGCATTTAATCGTTTGTTTTTCATGTTTAATCTTTGTTTGTGTCCACAAATTTGCCACCTTAAAGAAAATGTTCCCCCTTAACTCCCAAATACATAATTACAATACACGTCAACAAAACCTTATCCTACGACCTTATGTAAGAACTAATGTTTCCTTGAATTCTTTCATAACATCTTGTAGTAAAGAGTGGAACCGGTTGCCTGCTGATATAAGGAACTGTACAACTCAGTTTAAAATACAATGTAAAAGATCTCTTTGACAATCTGGGTTAAATCTAGTATTGAAAATGTTGTTCTATACAACTATGAGTTATCACGTAGCAGGCCAGCCTAGTCGTGTGTGAGCGTGTGTGTGTGTGTGTGAGGGCGTGTATGTGTTGCATACACAGGCTCTGCTTTTTAGGAGTCCTCGAAAACCTCTCATATATGTTATTTATCCTTTTGTATTATCTGTTCATTGATTTGTACTCATATGTCTGGTTTTTAATATATATTAAACTTGAACTTGTTCGGTCAAACTTACCATAGAGATGTCAGGTTGGGACAAGTTTTGTCTAATGAGTTCCAGCTCCTTTTGCACAATACGTTCCTCTTCCTGTACCAGAGGAATTATATTTGAAAATAGTTTTTTTTTCTCAAACAACTGATGTCCTGCCCTTTCCTGATCTTAAATGGATTTCATAATCAAAAATTCATGGAGAGATATCCAGAACTTTTGATTTGAAATGTGACTAACGAATCTTTTGTCATAATGTCATGTTAATGAAATCATCTGAAAAAAAAAACTGTGGTCCTCCCCTCCAAAAAAGGCCTAAGAATTGTTTTTATATGGTACCAAAAAAGATTTTTTAAATCTTTAATTGCACAACCCAGACATTTGATCAAGAAAATGTTAAGATTTTGAAATTGCATCTTTCGCACAACATATGTTTTTATGATACCTTTATCCTTTCATGTTATCCCCGCATGAATTAAGAAAAAAATCTTTACATATTTATCCAAATTTAATAAGGCTTTAATGATAGCTTCAAGTAATGAGTATGACTTAAAATTTACCCCTTTTGAGTTGGCCTTTTGATGGCTCTGATGAGGCTGTAGAAACCACTGGATATGGTCATGTTCCTCGGTCCAGCTATAAGGCCAGAATATGACAATGCCTTTTCCATGATGGTAGGAGTCTTGACCTACAACTCCTGAATCATTGGAAAAAAAGAAAGGAAAAAATGTAGTCAATGACACATTGAAATATCAAAGTCCACACTTTTGCAATGTGTTCAACATTACAAAAAGATTGCTCCAATTTTGGGTTCATTACCTTTCGTGCAACAAGATTCGAGGAGTGGATGCAAATAATCATATCACTGCAATTTCAACAAGATGGTGGTGAATTTGGGATTCACCTATCTGGCAAAAAATTTGAGTTTTTGAGGGTTCAATTAATTGTGTTCCAGGATCCAGATACACTTCATGCATAGGATGGTAAATTCAACAATGAAACACCTTTCAATCTCTGTTTCCACAATTCACAAAGGGGGCCTGACGTACTCCAAATAGCAAACGCAACTTGATTTCAATCAATAAAATGCGCAGATCACACTTGATATTTTTTTAGTTATGTTTCAAATGCAATTTTTCTGCAACAGACTTTTGATGAGACAAATTATAGCTTTGTGACGAAAACATCATATTTCATAAACATCAAAGAACTATTACAGCTCAGCCATATGCTTGTATTTCAAACATTTTCAAATTTATTTATGCCCCTGTTACTGTTAGGCTCACTTTCTTCATTTACAGTTACAATTATGTAATATTGACGAAATATTCAATTGCAATATCACTTTTCAACTAAATTACATTTTTTAAATTACCAATTACTTTTGTAAATTACAATTCACATTACCTTCTATAAAAGTCATTCTGAATGAAATCAATTTGCATTCTGTATCAACTGAACAAGCACCATCTATTTCAACATGCACGTGAATGGGAGAGATTCCTGGCTTCGTGGAGGTTTTTACTCTCTAGGAGCCTCCACTTGTTCACTGCAACCATCCTGCCTGCAGGCTTTGGCAAAAGGAAGCAAATTACAAAAGTATCAGTTGTTGTAAATGAGCAATGTGAGTTTGTCATCTAGCTACATAGGCGTCAATCATCAATGCAATTTAACGGCATATTTTCTTCAATATCATTTCATAGAACGATCCATTTCTTCCTTAAATTTTCGCATGAGATCGGTTTAACCTGCGACCGATCGCATGCGATGTTTTGAAATCGGCCGTGACTATGTGTGAGGAAAAAGATACTGGCCCAAAATCACCAATTTTGAGGATAATCCGAGCCCGAGGATGGACACGGAGTGAAATACGGGTGAAGAGAAATTAAGCTATTTAATTTACTTTCTCGTTACATTTTTTTTCGATAATTTTTACAATAACAATTTCCCATCCTACCTTTGTCACTCGGAATATCCGAAGTAGGTGTCACTCAATGATCAATCACTGATTAAATTCAAGATACAAAATAGACTTACGTTTATGTTAATACATGGGACTGAACAAAAGTTAATGCGTAGGAAAATAGACACAAAACAAAACATCGGTTCCTAGTTTTCTACATGAATACCATGTTGTTACCTCTATCTTTCTGCCATTCCATAGATAAGCTATTTGAAAAAAAATACCTACCGTATCGGTACCTCCAGTCCACTCTCGATCTCTCCCCTCCTTTCCGAACTCCGCGACACTTCGGCTCTCTCAGCTCAGGATACGATATCGGAATATGGATCGACATACTACACCGGGCGGCCGGGCGCGGCTGGCGGCGTGGGATCCGGGCGGGGAAAGGGAGGTGGAAGTTAGTGATTGCCCCGTGAGTGATGCGATAGCGGGGCAACAACTGTAAGTAGTCATGAAAAAGAAGCATGTCACGACATAAAACAATAATAACTTGAAGTGCAAGGAAATAAAACAGGATGTTTTAGTACAAGTATCCTCGTTAACTTAAACAGACAATACGACCCATGCGAGCACCAGAACGATGACACATAGGCCCTGCTGACCAAATTATGTGTCATTAAGTTATGTAAAAAAAAAAAATATCTTATTCTATATAACATAAGATATACAGTAGGCCTATATGATATAATATATTCCTGAATAAATTATAATGTACAATAATTTCTCCTTTCCCACTACATTTCTTTTTCCTTTCTCCCTCTATTTCTCCTTTTCCCCATTTTTCTTTTACCAGACGATGGGGGGGGGGGGGGAGGAGGTGGAGGGCGCACGTGCCCGAGTATAGAGAAGGACTTGATCAAGGAGATCATGGGAAGAGCTACTAGTAGCTAGGAGGACTCGAGGACTAGGAGATCAAAGCTTAAAGATTACATAATAAGTTTATCAAGAAGATTTAATAACAAGGTGATGGAGATTCTATTCTCATATTTTTTATGATAGGATTGTTTGCGGCCTACAAGCACATGATACAATCCTGTTTTTATCATAATCATTCTCAGTTGGAGCTGGGGGAAGGAGGGGGGGGGGGGGGGTTGGTCGGAGGCGGTGAATATTCTGGTCTAAGGTAAGAAAACATCAAACACTAATTGTATCATTTTTCTTACAAAGTATAAAACTTTTATTTAATAAGTTTTCTCATAAACGAATAGAATAAACATCACAAGAACACACAAAATATTTTTTTTAATTGACACAGCCATTACAGCCCTTGCCTAGACATAGTACCCAATCAGAATTGTTGTTGATTTAAGAAAAATAATTACAGTAAAAATAGGATTACCTGTTTGTTTTATCTTTTTTTTCATCATTTTGCAGACTTTGAGATTGTAAGGATTCCTTTTGCATTTAAATAAATCTCGAGTGTTTTGAATTTCAATTTAAACATCAACAATATGTGATCTGCAGATGATGGTGAATTCAATATCATCATTTGGGTGATTATGCAGTAACAATTGTCTGTCCATCTTTTTTTTTCTGGCATACATGTTCTGAGTATGTAAGGCCAAAATAATTTTTACAAAGTGACAACTCACTTTTTGTGCTAAGTGCAAAATCATGCAATCCAATTGAATAATGATGATAATTACTTCAAACATACGTATCCATTACGGTAACAAAAGTATATTTGCCCTTTTAACCGCTATATTTATATATGATTTTTTTAACTTGCTATACTGTACAGTGACCAGGTCATAAGCAGTAAGTCATATAACAGAAACCTGTAATGTTTCAATTATATATTAGATATGAAGCAATCAGAATTTTACATGGTCAAACATATATAAAAGCCTCTGTATTGTAGTCAGTTTCATTGAATACTTGAGTATTATCATCATATTTTTTTTTTTCACCACTATAACACTCAAACAATATAGAATCAGGAGTACATTTAATTCTTGTAAGAAAATAGCACTTATTTCTAACACTCATTCATCACATATTATCATGGCATGAGAAGTATGTGCTGAAGATGAGTTGACCTGCTTGTCAATGAAGGGTACTACATCATTGTCAACTTATCAGTTTTTATTCATGATATAATGTATTTGTGCATGGTCAGTGCTCTTGCATTTTTTGTATAGACTATGCTTTTTCCAGAGCCCCATCTTGCACAGAATTACGATTGATGCAATCGTAACTCTATGGAAAGCCATCAGTGTCATAATGTTTTCTACAGGAAATGTGCACAATGTCCTTTGTAAACAAAGAGAAGCACAGAGATTTTTTCAAGACTGTGATATCCCTGACTAGAAAGTAATGAAAAGTCTGAATGCAAAGACTATCACAAAGGACTGCATACATAATAGCCACGATTGTGTACAATGACGTTGTAATTGCAAACACACAAGTAAAGTTATGAAACTTATATTTTAAGCCTAGAACTGAGTTATTCAGTCACGCGAACTATGAAGTGGCATGTCTAATTATGATTTGGACTGATTTGAAGCTTAGATGTTAAATTGGCGACCCTGCCAGGACTTTGAATCGCCACAGAACCTGATGACGTGATGGATGTGTGCCCAGCCATCGCATTGGCCCATGGTGAGTAGCTGTGTCTTTCTGCCGCAACTTCCCTGTTCATTTTGACCCCACTTTGCTGTTATACTAAACCTATACGGAGATTTCTTTTGTGACTGTATACGGTGAGAGAGTGTACAATAATTGCTACTGGGCACAGTCAAAACATAAGTGGTAAACAAGAAACCTGAAAACTGGTCCCTTTCCATCCGGATAACCAACTTTTGACTGGGAAAGCTTGGGAACAATGGTTAGAAGGCTTGGAAAGGGAATTCAGGTATTTCCGGATAGTGAACCCTGTTGACAAAGCTGATGCACTAATCATCTATGGGGAAAAGGATATCGCCAGGTTAGCAAGATCACTCCCAGACCCAATAGAAACGGATGTAAACAATCCAATGAATGAATACCAAAAGCTAAGGAGGAAACTTGATGAGTATTACAAGCCTAAGAAAAACAAGCAACATGCTCGTTACCTGTTCTCGAAAACAAGAATGCAAGAAGAGGAAACCACCGCTGCCTATGTTGCTCGTGTTTGGGGAAAAAGCTGTAGAGTGTGAATTTGGAAGTTCGCTGGAGGAGAGGATCCTAGAGCATTTGATTCAAACCTTAAGAGCACATCTCTAATTCAGAAGGCAATCGGTAAAGGGTGGAACCTGAACGAATTATTGAGTGAAGCCACGCAGAAAGATGTTTTGCTTCAGTGGCAGACATGAGTACGCAGGATGTACGTAAAGTTGGAAAGATGTACCCAAAGTCAAACAAGCAGAACCAGAGAGCCTGTTCATTTTGTGGCATAATTGACAAACATCCCCCAGGGAAAGGTTGTTCATCTTTATGGGAGGCAGTGCAATAAATGTCGCAAATACAACCACTTCGCCTCAGTGTGTGAATCAAGTTCCAACTCCAAGGTAAAATCAGATGACAAAAAGAAGGCAACAAGTTCTTTCAAGGATGGTAAAGAAAAGAAAGGAAAACACAAAAGCTTTGTCAAGAAACAAGAAGGAGATACAAGTTCTGATGATGGGATTATGCAACACTTGACTACTAAGCAAGCCAAAACAGTTTGAATTCGGAAGATAGGAATCCAGGACAAGCATGTCAGAATAAAAATTGCTAATCTAGACGCTAAGGTTGAAGTAGATAGTGGTTCCGAGGTCAACCTTATGGATGAGCACCAGTTTAAAGCATTATCTAACAGATCTGGTAGAGAATTGAAGTTACATCCCACAGAGGTTCAACTCAGTGCATTGACAACTGAACTTGATGTCAAAGGAAAATTCACAACAACCGTGGAGAATGAAATCTTAGGTATAGAAACAGAATTCTATGTGATAAGAGGGAAGATAGACAGTGTACCACTACTAGGAAGAGCATCCTCAACTAAACTAGGAATGTTGGAGATAAGACCCAATGGTACTCTGCAAGCCAAGAAAGTTAGCAAGTCACCAGATTCTATGGATGAGATAATCAAGAAGAATGCTCAGGCATTCAAGGGCATTGGAAAGATACATGGCAAAAGCAACAAGGATATTTATGCATATTTCCATATGAAAGGAGCAGTGCCAGTTGCTCAAAAGCCACGCACTGTTCCATACTATCTCCAGAAACCTCTGAAGGAATGGTTACCGGTAGATCACTGTGTTGCTGAGGACGTATTTGAGCCACTACCAGAAGATGAGCCAGTTACATGGTGCTCACCATTGGTGATACAACCGAAGCCAAGGTGTAAGGAAAAACCAAAAGAGAGTCTTACACAGAACATGATAAGAGCAAGCACTGATCTAAGAATACCAAACAAAGAGATGGAAAGGAGCAGGATAAACCAAAATCCTGTGGTAGAGGACTTCATGAGTGTAAAGTCTTCTCCAAGTTAGACATGAAGAATGGATACCACCAGTTGATGCTCGCACCAAAATCCAGACACACAGCAATTTTCAGCACCCCATGGGGAAACATGAGACGTAAAAGACTGATCTTTGGAGTAAAATCATCACAAGACCTGTTTGATGAAACAATCACTCCAATCTTTGGAGATATCCCTTACTGCCTAAATCAAAGAGATGACATAGATAGGAGGAAAAACTCTTGAGGAGCACAATGCAACTCTAGAACTGAGTTATTCAGTTGCGTGAACTATGAAGTGGCATGTCTGAGGAATGACTGATTATGATTTGGACTGATTCGAAGCTTAGATGTTAAATAGACAACGATGAATGCATGAATATACATCACAACTAGAAATTTTTTGGAACAAACATGTATTTCATATGTTGACTTTGCAGGCTTTCCATAGTTGCGATATTTTTCCATAGTTTGCGATCGATCGGATCAATCGCAACTCCTTGTAAGACGGGGCCCAGAGGTACATCAGGAAATATTGGTCATGATTAGACATCATTGTACTCACATACGTTATGACTCGTACAATATGATCTTGGGTTGGTCAATATATCTAAAGTACCTTAAAGAGCCAAGTCAATACATGTATTACAATATATTGCACTCATCACATTTTACAAGCTAAAGTACTGAATCTGACCTACCACCTGAGAGGCAGTCAACAATATGCAAATATTCCTGACAGTTTAGGGTGAATTTTCCAGCATTTTAACCTGAGCAACCTACATTGGAATTTGCATCTCAAGTTCCTTTCAAAAGGTTTGAAAAAACAACGGGCAGGTTCATTGCTAGGCTTAAGTTCATTGACAAAGAAGGAAAAATTTCCCTACAAATTGAAAAATTAAGAATTGCATTTGTTCCAAGACTGCTTTCAAAATATTAATCAAGTTTTTAACATACAGGAAAAACAAAATACTCTGATACTATATTCATTCAATTATCATGGTATATGAGCCCTACTACATGAAGAGATGCAATTAATGTTACAATCAAAAGAAAGAGCCACTGACCTCTGATATAAATTGTAACATTGAGTGCATCCTTCCACAATTCAGCTTGGGTGCTATTTCTTATACCTAACAAAAGATAGTTTGTACACTGAAATTCCAACAAACCTGGCTCATTGCATAAATCACTGAAATCGCTTTAGTTCTTGTTTGGAAGCCCCCAGTTATGACTGTTAATAAGTGACAATGCGGGAAGGTCTGGGCCAGTCTTACAGAGAGTTGCGATTGATCTGATCAATCGCATGGAAAGCCAGCAAAGTCAACATAGAAAATGCATGTTTGTTCAAAAACTTTTCTCATGTGAATTTATTACCATAAATTCATTGATCTCTTGACAATTTGGTATGTTCTCCTTCATTTACAAAGGACATTTTGCAAATTTCGTGTATAAAAAATTATGACATTGACGGATTTCCATAATAATAATAATAACAATAGGCATTTGTATAGCGCCATCTATCTAGAAATATTCTATTCCGAGACGTTGTTATTATCATTATTATAAATTTCTTGCTGAAGGAAATTACGCCATCGCTGGGATAGAATTACATTTGATTGGATCAATCGTACCTCTTTGTAAGACGGGGCCCAGATTCATCTGCATGAATAAGACGATGGATTTAGACACTCCCCTTGGAATGGAATTGATTATATAGTCCGGTTTCTAGCTATACACAACAAGGTAGGAGTACATGATTATCACGCCGGGATTAGCGGTAGGATTAGGGTCAGTTCCGTTGAACCAACCAAAGTACTTGATGGAGTTGGATCCCTCCATGTTGATCTGAGAAGTGACGTCAACCACCCACGGATCCACCTCTCTTCCGTCGCACCAACCGTCCCGTCCGTACAGCCAAGTCCCATGCTCGTTGGGTTCAACGCCTGTAATGCTCCTTTCCGCACATCCATTTGGGGTACCTTCAAAAGAAAAATGAGAAAAGCTAAATCAGTCTCTCTCGGAATTGAATTATTTAGGATTACAGTTAAACCTGCTTTAGCCACCCAGGCGCGTTCGTAAGGGGAGAAGGGGGGGGGGTTACAGGGGTTAAGCCCCCAAGGCTTCAGATCTTTTAGAAAACTTTTTTATGTTACAAAAAGACATAATTTCTTAGTGAAAACTTTTTTTTTTTGGGGGGGGGGTCAAATTTTCATTCAACTCGGCCCCCCTCCTTAAAAATCCTGCGTATGCTACTGTAGCCATCAATCGTACAGAACGACAACCTGTCTACTAAGACCCATATTTTCAATGGAAAATGGAAATTACATTGCAGTTTCTTCAAAGAATTTTATAATAAGAGACTATAAAAAGGGGAGAGCACAAATGAAAATTAAAAAGACAAGGCAATCTTATTAATTAATTAACTAACTTTTAGTCATGAATAAAGTTGAAATATACTCATACTTAGGCCTATAGATTAGTTGTATTCCTCTAAAGCATTCATTGAATAGTTCAAACTCACCAGCATTGGTAAAGGTGTTGACATTTGGATGACCATTAACAATGAAATGATGAGATGTCACACAAAACTCTCCACAGCCATTATTGTCACTTCCATGCCCAGTGATCACGGCATACAAGATAACCTGAAATTAAATATTCAATAATATTCATTATTAATACGTACTTTTTCCCATAAGACCAAAAGTGAGATGAAATGAATTAATAATAATAATATTCAGTTATTGTATAGTGCATAACACACTATGATTAACATCTCTAGGTGCTATTAAATTGTTAGAATTGTGTACATGTAGTTGTAGAATTATATTATATTGTATCATATTATTTATATAACTTTAACCCAGAAACACAAAAAAAATGAATAAAAGACAGTTTTACAAGCCTTTTGAACTAGTTCTAAGTACAATATGTCTACAAACATAATGCAGCTCTAATTCAGACATGCATTTTATATTTCCAAGGAGAAAACATAATGAATCATAAATTACCTCGGGTGGAATAAATGCATAAGAATAAATTTGGTCTATCTTGCCTTCTGCTTTAATTCTCTTTATTCTCCTTTCTTTCACATTCTTATTTTCTCTACATTACCCAACTCTTGGGATTTAACACAGGAGGGGAGAAACCAGGGATTTTTTTTTACTACTACTGAGAGATGAGATGAATTGCTGTATTTTTTTCCCCTCTCTGCTAGCTTGGAAGTTCTTTATCCTGTGTGTTTAAAAGTCAAACGTTTCAGGTATTTCATCAGTTCCAATTGATCATTTAATGTATAAGATAATCTGTGAATGATGTTTTGATACCTTTTTAGCTGTCTGGGGGACTGTGAAGTTGATTGGGTGATACTGCGTGTTGTAGGACTGGTTGAATGTACCTCCTCGGAAGAGCGGAAGGATTTGACGCGGCTGTCCTTCAGATAGGACCTTGTCTGTAGCAAAGAAACGCAAAGAAACCAAACTAATAGCTAAACAACTTTCAGAAAAATAAATGAACTCATTCATCACAACTTCATGAGATATACAACTGCTAACACAAGAAGGAAAATATGAGTGAAAAGAAATGATGAAAAAGAACAAGAAACTTTCAGTGCGAGCTTCGAACTTTTTGTGTTGAATGCAAGTTGCATCCCCCTCCCTCTCCAAACAAATATTGAAGATGTCACAATTTGGTACTCATTGATTGTCATTGTGTTACTGATCAAGGGCAAGGTCTTACAAAGAGTCACGATTGATCAGATCAACTTAAACTGTATGGAAATCCATCAATGTCATAATTTGTACAGAAATTTGCACTGAGAGGACACTGAACCTTTTTCGAGAAAACTAAGCTTCATGTATGAATCATACATCATATCTAGAAAATATTTTAAACACAAATGCATTTCAGAAGTTGACATTGCTGGCTTTCCATAGTTGTAGTTGATCGGATCAATCGTAACTCTTTTGTAAGACGAGGCCCTGTAATTGTTTATACCTGATTTATGAAGTCTGAGATTGAGGGAAGGTTTCCAGGGTTGGGCCCACCAGGCAGTTTTCATTGTGAATGTGCACTGAGAAGACGTAAAGAGCGGAGCTAATGGAGTCACATCGGTCAGCCATCGTCCAATACGTCTGAAAAGAACAACATTTTTGTACTATTTAGTCTATAGATACATCACTTCTATTACATGGGCTTATTCCTCCACAGCTCCCACGTACCCTCCTAGGATCCTGATCTCCATTCAGAAACTCATTAACTCCTAGAAGACAAACCACGCAGTTTCAAATGGTTTTTATAACACTTTATTATTTACAAATGAACACATGACGTCCGATTCCAACTAACATAAACAGGTCTGTTATTCACCCATGGCCATTACTAACTTTTCTAGTCTGTGCTCAAGACTTGTTACGTGTATTATTATCTTGTCACAACTTCAAAGCAATGAAAGATAAATTCAACTTATCAAAACAATTCCCAGAATACAGAAAACCAAATTTATTTGTGTTTTGGCAACCACCTTGAAAAAATAATATCAAATACATCTGAGAAATATAAAACAAGCATTGAAGTTTTGATTGGTTGAAAACAATCAAAATTGATGTCATCATCTCCTATATATGCCACAAGAATTGAAAATCTCTGGGATTTTTATGTAATATTTGATGCCAATCAACGACAAAATCAGAAGTTAAATATTGAACTTGGCCAAAAATAAAAAAAAAGTTTTAATATTCACCCCTCCTCCATCTTCCCCCAGCCTAAAGTTTTTATCAACACAATTTTTTTGTCAGGGTGAACTCCCCTTTACGAGTTTAATAAGCAACAGGCATTTTAAATCTAGCTATTTCCAACAGATCTGAAGCACAAAAAGCACATCTTCAGATTGGCCTCTGTTTGGGGGTAGAACATCCACAGTAAGCATCAAGTTGGGTTACCTTCTGAATGCTGTGATCCATCGACCCAGCTCCATGCCACAGAGTGGAGATGTCTTGTCACAGCACAGGTATAGCTGTACTGTATGGTCCCATGGTGGGCACGACTCATCTCGAGTCCCAGGACACGATAATGAAGTATCTAGCTCAATCTTGGAGACATCTTGTTCAAGAATCACAATAAAAAGAAAAAGAAGAAAAATTTGTTGATTTAGGGTTATAACAATGCTCCATGATGTAGCACTTGGACAGTTTATCTCCTGGTTAGCAGAAGGATGGTAGCTAGCTTGCAGATGTGCATGATTTTCAATTAGTGCACACGTGATGTTAGGGCGGTAGCTCAAGCTTGCACTCTATGCAAAATGTAGAGTAAGTGTGTCTTTCTGCCAGGTTTAATAGAGAAATTCATAAAAATAATTCCAATTCTGTCATTCTGAAAAAAAACAACAAAGAAATGGTCAGAAAAGGATGCATGTAAAGCAACATAGTCCCACATCTGCCGAATGTGTTTCTTTTTTCAAGTGCAAGATAACCAAATCATGATAAAATTCACTTTGAATGTTCGAGTGTATCATGATCCTAATTATGTACTAATTTCAGATCACAGTCTGCATCCACAAGGGTACAGAAAGTTTGGGCACTGTGTTCAATTTATCACAGAACTGTCCTGGGTGATCAAGAAAAAATTACAGGCAAAAGCAGGCCTGAACTTTCCATATTTTAGGAGTAAGGCCAGTTTTCAACAGGACATATTTCTATAATTTAAATCCCAAATTGGAAAAGCCAATAACGGCACAAAAATATCCAAGGCCAGCAAGAGGGGCAATGAGGCAAATCAATAGGTCACAAAGGCCAAGTCCATGGCCTTGGATACATCTATGCAATGACAGATGGTAGGAATACAAACAGGGGGTAGAAATTTAGTATTGAAAGCTACCTTGTAAAGATGGAATGTCAACTGTCTGGACTACACCAGCATGCCCTTGCATGATAGTGTCATTGATCACTGGTATAACTGTTACTTCTTGAGATAGGTTTTTCACGAGCTCAGTCTTGTAGTCAAACCTTAATTCGATAGAATCAGAAAAAAAAAGAATAAATATACATGAAGTATATAATATGAGAAATATCAATCTACAAAAATCACATCAAAGAATACTACTGCATAACTTTTTTCTTTTTAAAATAAATTTTTGTACACATAATGGCAGATGGACACTTAAGTCGGTCAGACACCAAAATGAATTCTTAGTCTCCCTCCACCTTTTATGGGCTTAACAGAACCTTTCACTTCTAAACAATAAAGTATTTATTGAATAACATACAAATTTAATGGTCTCAAACTAACCATTGAGCTTGCCATACAAAGAATTGGAAAGATGGGTATAGCAACCAACCCATTTCAGCAAGCTTTCCCTGCTGATCAATGGCAAAGTAGAAGTTCTCACTTGGGGATGTCTGAAAGCTCACATTCATGGAGTCCTTTTGAACACTGTAAATGTAAAATGGGGGAAAAACAGGATAATTAATGAATCCACACTGCCAGATCTGAACTATATTCAACTTGAATTTTCACACTGCTTAGAAATCATAAACCTTATACTTGAGATTGAGAATATTGTATAAATTTACAAAACAAATTACAAAATAGTAAATACCTGAGACTTAAAAAAAATCCCTTATATTTCAGAGCCATATTCTTCAAAAAATTTGATGTTTCATACTTACTACTAAATTTATGATAGAAGTCCCTCTCATGACTATACAAGAACAAAGTTTGGAGTTGATTGATCCATCAACAAAAACAGAGAGAGAGGAATGACTGCACCCCTGAAACATAGTGCCTTCAACATCCATCTTTGACATGGCACAAGACACAACGATATTATGATTAATTCAATATTTTAGAGAGTCAATAATTTACTCCATTGGCTCTCTTTTTTTAGATAAGCAGTTTTCAGCAGCTTCTTTTTGCCTTTAATTCAATATTTTGGAAACCCTTACTAAACTTGAAGCAAATACATACCTTTGGAGAAGGGCTTGGTTGTATGGAATCATTGTGGCAGGAATATTAGGAGGATCATCACATTCAGCACCCTCACAGTTCATATCTTGCACAGGATCACCTGGTTGACTGTACACTATAACACCGACTGCAGATGAGGCTTCCATTTCTTTCACCTAATAAAGATAATAAAAATATTGCACAGACAAATTTGAATAATTCACAGGCATCATGATAGTTTTATGTTACCCCTGCAAGAACCAAACCTCAGTTTCATTTGACTTAAAGAGAAATTCCAGAAGTTGCAGTAAACACTGATTTCATGAGAAAGTCTGTAAAACAAGGCTTAATTGTCAGTATATCATTGAGGATCTAGATCTGGTACAGTTACATTAACTGAACTTTGTGAAATCTTGAAATCTACGCTGAAAAATGTTCACACCGAAGATCCCCAACACAGATAAGCGCACGTGGGACAATGTATAATTATTGCTTAGAGCGTCGGGCCCGACGCTCTACCCGAATCCTGTGCTTATTTGCTGATTTCTCAGCAATTACACAATTTCTTCCAGAATCCTTTGGCACATGCGTTTTATTTAAATACAAACAGACACTTTGGTGGTCATTTCATTGGATTCTGTACGAACTCATTTTGATATCGTTACCAAAACTAGCATTTACCTTTAAACTCTACCTGCATGTGCTCTCTTCTCTTGTAATGTCATATGAGCCAGTGTTGTGGTTGAAAATATGGCATTGTTTGTTTTTGGATTAAAGCATACTTAGGGAGATGGGGCTATGGACCACAAATATAATTCATATTGCTTAAGCCAAATAGTCATCTGTAGGGGTAGACCCATCTGTAGTTTCTGCTTAATCCATTGACTACTGAATTCTGTAATTCACAGATACAAAGGACCATTCGACTCCAAAAGGCTATGGGTTAACTCATCCACTACTGAATTCTGTAATTCACAGATGACTTGAACAAAGGACCATTCGGCTCCAGTAGGCAATTTGTTAACCCATCCACTACTGAATTCTGTAAAATTTCACAGAGGCTTGGTACTAAAACGAAACGAAAATCCATAGTTTATTGTTCGAAATAGACATGAAATGAAATACTCTGAAAATTTGCTTTGCCCAATTAATTGTGGGCCCGGCAGCCGCTGTGCAGTGCCAGATCGACGAGTCTCTATCCCTTTACTCGTCTAACGCTAAACAGGGTAGCAGCAACTCCCACCTTTTAACGTCTTTTGGTCTGACGCAGCCGGGGTTTGAACCTCCGACTTCACGGTTGTGAAACGGAAGCCCTACCAACTGAGCTAACACACCGGTCAAGGACCATCCGGCTCCAGTAGGCTATGGCATAACCCATCCACTGCTGAATTCTTTAATTCACTGATGATTTGTACAAAGGACCATTCAGTTCCAGTAACCTATGGATAAACCCATCCACTACTGAATTCTGTAATTCACAGATGATTTGTAGAAAGACCATACAGTTCCAGTGGATTAACCCATCCACTGATGAATTCTGTAATTCACAGAGGCTTCGTACAAGGACTATTCGGTTCTAGTAGGCTGTGGGTTAACCCATCCACTACTGCATTCTGTCATTCACAGATGATTTGTACAGGAACCATCCAGATCCAGTAAGAAACAGATTACGAAAGCTCTGCTGTATTACCTTGTCAGCGAAGCTACAGTCCCCAGCAACAACCAGAGCAATACGACCTGCAACATCTTCACGGGTAGAGCATCCGTTTCCAGCAAGCACTACGGATTGTGGTGAAGAGAAAACTTGGGCGGGGGATGGCAACCAATCATATCGAGCATCCAACCTTTTAAGAATGACTTCCGAGGAGCTTCCTGCATTTAAATATATATATGCATTTAGTTAGGAAAGAATAAATGTGAATTTGATTGATACATTGATAGACCCAACAGCAATCTTCTTGTAATCTTTAACCAAAAAATGTATAAATTTCATGTGAGTTTTAATAGAGAAAAGTTATTATGCACAGTAGGGCCTATATGTTCAGATAACCTATTTCAACAAACCATATTTCATTTTTTTATAAATTGATATAAGAAATAGAATAGACTTTCAGCCTTTTTAAAAGATGACTCTTTCTTGTAATACCAGATCACCAATGAATTTGTTATCAAGTCACATGTTGACTTCAAATGTAGGGTATACAAATTAAAATCAAGTATAGGCAGCTTGTTCTTCAAAATAAAAATAATTTCTGTCATTGAATTAAACAGTGGTAATTGGAATCATATTGGACCTACTGTTTTTATACTACTTATATATTCATAATAAATATTTTTGATCAATATTGAATACCACAATATTCATGTGATGTCAAATAATGTTAATTTTATAGCAATTTTCAATTATGAATTTTTGAAGTTTTGAATTTGACTGATAGATTTTAATTCTCATTACAAAAACAATACAAAATATGTACATTCGAACAATAAAAACACAATAGCTGAATCAATAATTTAGTGAATAGGTATATGAATTTGAAATTATAAAACTTATGCTGTAAGGGAAATATGGGAAAAACCAAAAAGCTGCAACGAGCTTGAAACCTTGATTGCAATTGTGTAAATTGTCATAATTGATGTAATATGACAATAAAACAAACTGTACATACCGAAAAAAAGAATAATTCTTTACTAGCCTGTAATTGATTTGAAGACTGCTTGTGAAAATCCACATCCATGATCCTGACAAGCCCATTCCATTAGTATAGCCGGAAGCCAATTACCCAGCTCATACGTGGGTTGGGTTACAAAGTGAAGTCTGGCTTGTAGATTACAAACTGCTTGTTGCCTGTAATATCAACATAATTAGGTACTGTATATGTACAATTTGAATTTGTCAGAAAATGCTGAAGTGCAGAAAATTACCCAAAAGTTTGGAGTATGCTGACTTTGAAGGATATAAAAATCAATTTCAAAATTGGTGCATATAATTGATTGTGACTGTAACATCTTCACAATCTAAATGCTAATAGATCAACATTTCAAAATATTTTAAATGTGAAAATACATAACAAAACTTGTTGTGAATTTGTGATATCATAATTACTGAAATCCTGGACTAAGATATACCCTCTCCCTGTAACACACAGGAGACAAAGAGAAAATTACAACAAAAGCAGAGGATAGTAGAAAATAGAAGATGCCGGCAAGCAGATTGGTGAAAGTTTTGAAAAAAATCTGACAAAAAACTTATGAATCAACACTGTATAAACCTGAAATCGGCTGAATTGGCGTTGTTTAGTTGTAGCAATGAATAGCCAACTAAACTATTCATTGATACTTAACCATTTTTTTTAATGACAAGAGTGTTAAACTCAAATGCTGACTTGAGACTTGACAGGTCTTCCTACTAAAAGAAGTCAAAGAAACTTAATACAATTGCTACATTGTCCCTAGTCAATTTTATTCTCTGTTCTGGAGGGGAAGGGGGAATTTTTTTAAATACTGACATTTATTTATTTTTCATATAGGCATTAGGCAATAAAAAATAAAAATGTCAGTATCTTATCTATTAACAATTCCCAAGCACCAGGCAGAATGGATGGCTATTGCTGTCAAAATGACCCAAATGAAACAATCTTTATTTATTAAAGCAAACATGCTTTAAAAAATGCTTAAGACATGAAAAGAACAAGCAGTCATATTAAAGTCTGGAAAAAAATATATAATTAAACTCAAGGTTTGAAGTGACTGCTTATATAGGGAACAAAAATTGAAACAGAAAGCTAATTGCTTAAACAGATATCACAAAATGCCTTCCCCTTCAAGAAAGGGCTTAATTGCAGAATATAACTCACCACAAAGTACATTAATGCTTTGTTCTATTATGGAAATGATTGGTTATTCTGTAATTAAGCTTTTTAGGAGGGGGGGGGGGGAACTTAACATTTCTTTTGAATCCCTATATTTTTTTAGTACCTTAATTCACCTTCCGAAGTCAATTTCTGTAAAATATTCATTATTTGGTTCTGCATCCACAATGCATCCTGTTTAGCATGGGAGCTTGCAGACATAAATATGTAATGAAGGCTTTCAGGACTGGAGGATATCGACTTGAGGGATGCCTCAGAAGTCCACAAACATTCTAGGAATCCGGATCTATTGTCAAATACGTGGAAGATGATGGACTTGTTCAGCAGATCTGCACTGGGAAATTGAAGTGTTCCATTGAGTGTATCGACACTGAAAGACTTTGCATTTTGGCCTGGGATGAAATCTTCGCTAGACCTGGTTGAACTTGAACTTCGATCCAGATCATCATGATGAAAAACATCTTTCTTGCCAAGTCGAGCATCATGTTCATGAAAAAAGTTTCCACCCCGTCTCTGATTCTCCTCTGTTTTGTGATCATTCACATTCCACGGAAATTTACCAGAATGTTCACTGTTAAGATTTGCAGTGCCGACTTGGATCTTCCTGCTCAAAGTTTTCCATTGTAAGTGGGCGTGGCGGAAGTTATCTTGACGGGGAGCACCACTGCCATTGCCATAGGAAGAGTCGGAGTCACTTGCATCATCTGGGCCCGGGGAAATGAAATGTGAATTGTCTCTTTCTTTATAATATAAACCGGTTCCTCTTTGATGCTGTCTCCTCATCACCATCGGTTCGCTACCTGATACACATGATGAAGCTAATATTAACAAAGTGACACAAACTACCCTGGCCATGTTTCGCGAGAATGGATTTTAATCTGACTTTATTGGCTCTTTTTGTAGAGAGAGAGAACTGAAAATGCCGACAGTGACACTGTTGGTCAGGTGATCTACATGTAAGTCACGTGACGACGAATGCATTCATGGAATGAATGGAAATGGCGTCTGCTGCCCAAGTCCAAGATCATGAAGATTATGACAAATCACTGGTTGACGAGCTTAGAGATGTTGTAGTGAAATGCAGATGGCAATTTCTAGGACATAGACGGGAATTCCAGGGAAAGAGATGTACCAGGTAACTCGAGATATTTGGGAAAATCTAGTCTGTATCACGCACACATGCATCAACGACGACGTCGATCAGCTCAGCGGGATCTGCACCGCAGCCACCTCATAGATCGCACCCCGCTGGCCGGGCGGGCATCGCAGCGGAGTAGCCACCCCGGCCGTGCTAAGCTAGCGAGCATGCACCAGCCATTAGCCGCTGCAGAAAATGCTGCTTCATGAATATGAAAGAGCGACGGACAGTTATTGTAATTTGACATTGTCAAGATTTCTGTCCATGGTCCATCTAATGAATTTTCTTTAATTTCAAGAAAATTTTCAGTTGGTCCTTTCATGATTCATGTGCCACTGCCAAATATCGTAGTTATACCTACTCACTCATTTGACTCTTGAGATAAACATATAAAATTTCTTGGAAAATGACCAGTCATTTTCAGATTGAGCAAAACAATGGTGCCCCATGTCTGCACACCCATTCACTTCACACACGAGTCAGGGATCTGTTTTTAAATTTTTAGTTGTTTTCATTGTCTTAAATAATGCTAAAGCCATGAAAGCTAGCAATGCCCACTCATGCAATGAAAAAAAGCTTTATTTTGTTAATTTGTTTCAATAAATCATTCCAATTGGCAATTGATGACATGATCATAATGACCAAGAATGAAATGACAATTATGATTTATTATACCTCGAGCGAAGTTCGTGCAGGCTCCACTCCACTTCACTACCGCTACACTACACTCCACCTACCCGAACTTCGAGACCATGAATTCAATCGGATATTCCGAATTATTTATACGTGTGAGGAACTTCATGTTGGCTCTAAATCACCAATTTTGAGACTGATACTAGCATGGAAAAGAAGTGAAACTTTGTGTAAAGTAAGAATATTAGTTGTAACTTGTACTTTTTTTAAAGATCGTGATGTTGCATGAATTTTATATTTTCCCACCATAAAATCCCACCTTTTGTCACTCTGAATATTCAATCTAATTCATGGTCTCGAAGTTCGGGTAGGTGAAGCGTAGTGTAGCGGTAGTGAAGTGGAGTGGAGCCTGCATGAACTTCGCTCGAGGTAGGTTTATTATTGATATTTTATTAGCCTTGTATTTCAATCATTTGTCTTTTATGCATTTTTTGTTTTTATTTTGAATCATATTTTCATTCCAATCTGGTAAATATGTAGGCCTATTAATTATGTTGATTTATTTCAATAAAACATAAAAAAGTTTAAAACAATTATTATTTATGATATTTCAAGCACAAGATAATAAAGTGATATGAAGCAGACTTTAAATATGGAAAGAATTTCAATAAAACTAATCATTTTTTTTTACTATCTCCACTAGGATATTCTCCAAAGATGGTGAAGATGTTGTTTTGGTGTATCTTCCTCCCGATCGGTTCTATGCCATGGATGTTAGCTGTCCCCATGCAGGTAGTAGAGTTATTAAATTTACTTGTTGCAGTAGCCCCCCCCCCCCCCTCAAAAAAAATATAGCTTCCTGGAAGCTATACTAAAGCTATGCTACTGCTAGGATGCCAGTACTGTCATGTGCTTAAGTAGGTGAAAAGATGCAAGTTTTGAGTCAACGTGGCCATGAAAGGAGTGCAAGTAGAAAGATGTGTTGATCTAACAGGAGGGTGCTTAATGCTTATGATGGGGGCTCGGGAGTGCACACTCCATTGAGAGTAGCTGGATTCCCATGGAGGTGACATTCAAATTTCAAATATTGCACATTAGTGATGATATTCTGCTTTGACCAAGTGCATTTACATGAAGGATGTCTCTACATAACCTCTTATTTACATTGGATGAGTTACCTCTGTGAACCAATTTACATTTATTACCCGAGCCATCAAAGGAATTACATGTCAACACAGTGCTGGTTTAATGTTTTTGCTACAAGACGATTATAAACACAGTGGAAAACTAAATATAAAATGATATCTTAAATGAATGTATTCACTGCTTTTATAACATACATTTTTCAAGGGTAGAAAAAGATCAAAAGCAGGAATTCAATTATTCAATTATTCAATTATTATAAACATGATTAACAGTGGCGTAACTACGGGGGGGGGGGGGGGGGGGCATGGGGGGCACGTGCCCCCCCAATCGGCTGGCCCCCCCCAAAAAAAAAAAACGGGAAAAAGAGAAAAAGAAGGAGAAAGTGAAAGAAACATAGTGGGAAGGAAGAAATTATTGTTAATTATGTTATATTATAATTATGTTATGTTATGTTACATAAGAATTTAAAAAATATATATAACTTTATAAAACACAATTTTCTCAGGGCCTATGTCTTCATTGTTCCTGATACTCGCATTGTCTGTTTAACGAGATATATAATCCTGTTGTACTAAAACCTCTCGTTTTCAAGTCAATATACACCAAATATATCTCCTCGCACTTCGAATTATTATTGTTTATGTAGTGACATATCATTTTAAGGTCTTAATATAAAACATTTCCCATCCGTGCTTACGTTCTCATTAGTGGATTAGTGAGATAATATGTCTGCTCTTCATGATTTCCTAAAATTAGTCCTTAAAATGTAATTTTTTTAAATCTGAATATCAAAGATTTCAGCTTGCGCTCGCATCATTTGGTTAGTGGTCTACGTGAATTCTTACAAACAAGCCTTAGAATGCCCCTCTTCAGGTGTGAATTTTCAAAATCTCGCGCTCGCAATATTTGAATAGTGAGATGCGTATGATAATCATGACTACAATGACTACAAAAAAGTATGTCTTTAGGTGTAATTCTAACAAAATCAGCATGCGCTTGGCACTCGCATTAGATAACTATGGTGAGATATGTGTACTCTTAATGGATTCTTTAAAAAATAATCTTTAAAATATCCATGTTTGGGGTCAATATATACAAAAATTTCAGCTCGTGCTTCGCGCTCGCTTCATTTGGTTAATGAAATACCTAGGGTTGTCTTGAATTCCTACAAAAAAGCCTTAAAATGTCCCTCTTCAAGTCTGAATTTCCTAAATTTTTAGCTCGCGCTTCGCGCTCGCAATATTTGATTAGTGAGATGCGCATTTTAATCATGATTACAATGACAATTGCTTTATGTGTTTGGATGCATATAATTCTAACAAAATCAGCAAGCGCTTGGCACTCGCATTAGAATACTATGGTGAGATATGTATACTCTTAATAGATTCCTAAAATATAGTCCTTAGAATGTCTGATTGGGATCAATATATACAAAAATTTCAGCTCGCGCTTCGCGCTCGCATTGTTTGTTTAGCGAAACAGGTACATATCATGATTACAAAAATTTGCTTATAATTTCCCCTTTTAGGTCTGAATATAAAAAAATTTCAGCTCGCGCTTCGCACTCGCATTATGTGATCAGTGACATACATATCCGTTTAACGACACTGTCCATAAAATATCTCTATTAGGTCAGCATAATTAGCAACTGAGCGCGCTTCGCGCTCTCACTTGGTGACTCAAAATTTTTGCTGGTGCCCCCCAATGCCGTGACCCACGGTACGCCACTGATGATTAATGTTTATTAACTGTAACTCTGCAATACTTAAAGGAAATCAAGGCTATTTTCAAAATTCACTTCAGTCCTCTTCTATGAATGGTATTTGAGAGCACTAACATTAAGTTAATGGTGTGAGTAAGAGAGATGCAACTTGTCAACATTGATTTATTATTAAGTGTAATCTATACAGATTTTTTAGTTCAAAATTCTGTTGGGGGGTTGAGGATAACAATGCTACACTGCCTCTCCCCCATCCAATGATTGTCACCCCTGATGTTGAATACTGCAGATTTCATTTTGTACCTCTCTATTTCAAGGGTAAATTGATTTAAACACTTTATTGAAAATTTCTTTGCATGTTGTTCAATGTTTGCACAATTGTTTCAATAGGAGGACCACTCGATATGGGAGATATTGAGGAGATTGGAGGCCACACTTGCCTAGTTTGCCCTTGGCATGATTATGACTTCAGACTGGACAATGGTGAATCCACCTCTGGGCTTAAGGTGAATCCAAATTTATTCAATCTTGTTTATAAAAACAAACCTTACTAGACCAGGGTAATTTTTGAGGGATACCCCGGTCTAGTTCTGATTAAACTTGACTGTGAGATTTGACAAACCTTGATTTTAATTTGTACTTTCCATCCTGTATGATAGTAAAGTTAGCATGAGCTATTTGATGGATATCAGGGGAGTGTTTCGCGAACATGTGCAACCTTGACAAATGAACAGTCTAACTTTATTAAAATATAATTTTTGGGGTGAAAAGTCAGTATTGCATTTCTAGTTAAGTCCATATATTTGTTCCCAGTTAAGCTTGGTGAGAGCTGCCATTATCTCTCTTTGTATTTATAAGTAAATTGCCAATGTATTTTGTTTTCATTTTTATTCCATTTTATGTATTGATATGGAAGTAATCTTAAATGTTATTAACTGTTAGCTTCTTCATTTATTTTAAATCATGAATAAATCAGAGTGAGACATAGAACATTTACTCAGATTTCAGGTAAGATTAAGGTTTTATTTATTTATTTTTTTTAACATATTAGAAACTGTTTTGAGGGCAGAATCCTTGGTATGAATTCCTGATTGTTATATACCTGTTATTAACTTTGTAGTAACATTGCTGCTCTTCAATTTCTTTTAGCAACCAGTACATAGTGTGAAGGTAGTTGATGACCTTGTGTACATCAATTGCAGAGCAGAACTGATTCCTTTGGATGAAAGTGATAGTTCGACGAAAGATTGTGAACAGCCTACCAGCCAAGGTTCGAAAGCCAAATAAGAATTTTTTTAGTCATTTAAGTAGTCATATATTACTTATTGTATTAGTCATTTTGTTTTTTATTATATTCGTCATACCATATATCAAACATAATATTAATAATATTAGGCAATAATATAGACAATGTGTAAGATCATCATCATATCAGCTGTGCAGTGTCTCTGTGACACCTCACATTAGGAATGACTAGGATAAAAGTTGCAAACAAACTTCTGTTGATACAAATTTCTGGCTTGCACCTAGAGCTTCTAGAATCTTCTTTGCTGGATTATATTGTAGGTTTGGTTTTGATCTTAGAGTTCATATTTGATTCCTAACTTCATGATTAAGTATTAATTGATTAAGCATTTTAATTTCATCATTACATTCATCACTTGTAGAGTCTAGTGAAGCCAGCCTGGTCGAAAAGACAGAGTTTAATGGGGCTAGTCTGTGTGAGTTTGCTGTGAGAATCCTCAATGAACCTAATGCCAAACAGAAGGTGAGCATCACTGTCTTGGGTCTTAATTGGTACATGTTATTTCAGAAAGCTTGCAGGCACATGCACAGAAATGTACGGAAATGTATTGTGGAGCATTGTGGCCTAGTGGATGAGTCTTCTGACTTTGAAACAGAAGGTCGTGGGTTCGATTTTCCAGCCGTGGTGTTATTTCCTTCAGCAAGAAATTCATTCACATTGTGCTGCACTCGGTAGACATGATACCATTTCACAGGCAGTATTGTTGAAAAATGGTTGGCAAATCCAGAGTATTGTGTCTATAAATGTAGCTTGATCTGACCCCGAGTTGAGCATTTGATGACACAAATAGCAACTGCTTTTCAGAGCCAGTCAGATGTAAGAATTACAGTAGCATAGATTTATATTTTCAAGTCCACAATTATGGATTTAACAATAATTGTGGATTTAAAGTTTGAACTAAAATCCACAATGCTAACCATATTTTCTGCTTTTCTCATGCATGGAGACTTGTAGGTGTTATGTGTCTAATAAGAACAGTTAAAGACTATTATTATCATTATTAGTCAGCGAAAATCACTTATATTATGCTCCCCAGAAGTACAGAAATAGCCCTCCTGTAGATCCCCCTCCTTCTGGGTTTGTGTGACTACCGGTAGTAGGAATATTTTATTCATCATTTTAAATCGAACAAGGGGCAGGGGGTAACCATCTACACCTTTTTTCAAGTGAAAAAAAAAAAACTGAAAAGATGGAAAAAGGAACGAAAGGAAAGAAAGAAGAGTAATGGAAAGACATGGTTTTGTCATGTATGGAAGCAATACCCTTATTTATTTTTTTTTTTGAAAAATAAATACAAAGATTCAATTTATTCAATTCATTTTATTATATGAAGACATTGTAAAAACAGTCCAAAGACTGACACATACAAAGTTAACAGAAAAAATGAAAAATGCATGAAACATATATACAATTGAAAAAAGATAATCAAATAAGAATATAAGAGTAAGATCAAATATTGCACTTGAGGTTCATACAGATAACAAGAATATCATTAAGGGGGATTATGCTATATAAATAAAGAGAAAATAGAATGACTGAATAAAAAAACACAAAAAATTTTGAGATATGTCAAAGATAGACTAATGCCACTTCTGAATCAAACGTACTTCAGCAATCCATAAATTAATCGACCCCTTTCATACGTCGGACCTCCCCCCCATTTTCTCAATTTTGACTTCACTTCATGCATTGCTCAAGCCTTGATAATTTTACAGCATACAGAGACAAATCTATTCAGAGATGTCCTCCTTGTAGGGTAGTGTGCAGGCACAGACCCTAATTGAAACTATGATCAACAAGTGGCTCTTCACTTCTCACAAGACTAGCATATATAAAACTTGCTGTCCTTAGAGGACCTTCTGTACACAAGCGATTGTAGGCTGAGCTTTCATGCCACTTTACTCGAGTGGAGGGTTTGCACCACAGACTTCATGTAGGGGGTCAGACTCAGGGTAAATTGACAATTTGTCTACTGCCAATTCATCCACTCGCCACATGGTCTACTTTCATTTAGTCTAATGCCATTCCGTCCATCAACATTTCGTCTAACAACCATTTGGTCCAATCATCACTTCGTCTAATCACCATTTCTTCTTTGATCGTGTCGTATCATAACCAGTTGGTCTAATATCCATTTCATTTTCATTCATTTTGCACAATTTAACACTTAGTTTAATTAGACCAAATGGTATATGGACTAAATGGCCATTGGACCAACTGGTTATTAAACAGAATGGCATTAGACTAAATGAAAGTAGACCATGTGGTGAGTGGACGAACTGATGGTAGACCAAATGATAGTAGACAAGTTGGCAATTGGATGAATTGGCATTAGACAAATTGGAAATAATCCAGACTCAGACATACATATTGAAAATATACAACTTAACAAGAGTTATTATACATTTATTGTATATTGTTGTTTAGTTTACTAAAGTGTTACAGGTGCATCCCATCACAATCCTGTGCTTCCTGGGACCTTCATGTACTTCTATAGTATGTATTCATATTCTTTACTTCTTGTACTCTAATTGATTCACGTGACTTTATACGAAATAGACTCTTAATTGGAAGAAAATGAATTTCCACTTGCTTTGAATTGTTAATTCTTTTGAATCAGGTTCATCTTACGAGAGAGACGCATCAAAGATGGAAAGGAGGAGACATAGCAGAGGTGGGCTCCTGTGAACCACCTCCGATGCCGCTAAGGGATAAATCACTTAACATCCTTCAGCCGGGGAAAATCAAGAGAGGAAAAGGGGGCACTTTGGTAAGGACCAATCTCGTTGATCTTTGAAGACTTGCATGGTGGAACTTCAGATGGCATGGTTACATGGAAGAGATTTACTGATCATCATATGGTTATTCCCCCCAAAATGACTGTTGGGTGGTAGAGTGATAGAGATGAAAATGAAAGGTGAGAAAGAACAAGAAGAGATTGAGAAGTATCTATAAGGTGTCATCCTTAAAAGGACTGCAAATTCAGAAGAAATCGATGACTCGGTTGAGAAGAGATGATAAATCTTGGTGGTGTTTAGTGGAAAAAGAGCGTATATGAGTTGAGCGGCACCAAGTAAGTGAGCAGTGGAGAGTAGAAGTAATGAGGCATCTTGATTTTCTGGATGGGCGGGCACCTTGACTCTTTTTCAGGTCTAACTGTTGCGACATATCCAAGATCTATATTGTTACTACGCGCAAGATATGATGTGGCGCAGAGGAATACGAGCAGAGCAATAAATATCATGGCTACTAGTTCCTAAGACTGATTGTCCTCTGACTATTTTTTATGTCTTTGAGCTCTAAACGAGGCTGGATCATCCTTACAATGAGGACATAATACTTCACTAACCACATGGTGAACTGTAAACCCCTTCCACATTACTACGATGGTGTATTCATCACTAGAGGGCACTCTTGCAATGATTCTGTTTACACACTGCGCATTGCACCACGGGAGAAAGAGAGAAAATACAAAATTATCAGATGTGACAAGAATAGGGCATTGCAAACGAAAAAGTTATTTTATGATTGCAAGTTAATTTTGGGGTCTAAAAATCAATGATCATTCTTGCAATTAATTGCTAATGAACAGGTTTATAATGGTCTTTTTCTTGCAACAGAAAGTATAAATTGCCTTGCTGTAAATTATAATTAATCTATCAATTGTAAATCTATAAGTGATATATATTATGATTGATTACAAATAAGTCTCTTGCAACACCCCAGGGGCCCGTCTTACAAAGAGTTGCAATTGATCCGATCAATCACAACTATGGAAAGCCAGCAAGGTCAACATATAAAATGCATGTTTGTTCAAAATTTTCTCTAGATATGAATGTATATTTATAAATTAATTGATTTCTTGACAATTTGGTGTGTTCTCCTTTGTTTACATAGGACATTTTGCAAATTTTCCTGTAGAAAAAAATTATGACACTGATGGATTTCCATAGAGTTACGATTGATTGGATCAATCATAACTCTTTTGAAGACGGGTCCCTGAACTAGGGTGTAAATACATGTCATACTATTCAAGTTGAGGGGGGGTAGTATTGCTTGTTTCGCTTCACTCTTTTTGTTAAACCCAATAGGATGATATGTTAGACTTGCTGTCTTTCATATTAAATTATAAAATTATTTGATGAATATAACCTTTTTTATGATTTCCTGCCCTCTCGCTCTCTTTCAGGCAAGTAGGATAGCAGTTCTCCATTCGTTAGCTAACATTGAGCAGTGGGCTATCGATCTCTCGTGGGACATCATTGCTCGCTTCTCTGATGCAGAACTTGGCGATGGATCAAGGTTGCCAAGGGAGTTTTTCACCGACTTTGCCAAAGTTGCTGATGATGAAGCTAAGGTATCAAGACAGACAATTTTGATGATATTTTCTACTATCATCTGTAAATGTATCCATGATGCATCTGAGAGGTGGCCCCCTATTCAGGAAACGAGTTAAAATTCTAGAGCCCACTGGAATTCTGCTAGTGAAGTTTTATTTCCAATCCTTACATTTCATAATAGAATTTTAAAAATAGGCAATGCTGGAAAGCCGCTATGAAAGAGATGCATAGTGCCTTTATAGCGAGATACCTGCTAAGAAAATATCAATTTCTATGAAGAAATACCAATCATGGAGAACCAGAATACTAACTTTCTCATCCAAAGGTTGCTAAATCTGCTAAAGACTGATTTAAGGGATGAAATTAGTTATAGTAAACATGTGTTGTCATAGCAACTCATTTTCTGCAAGTCTTATAGATGATAAGTACCACAAGCATCACGTAATGGATTCAAGTGCTAAACAAGTGGTTATGATCATCATTTTCAAAATGTTTTCCTTCTTTTATTTTTACAAATACAGCACTTTACTCTCTTAGAAAGTCGAATTGAGAGCTTAGGAAGCAAATTTGGTGCACTGCCGGTACATAATGGTAAGTACATTTCTTCAGTTACAGTTTTGGTTTTTTGGTTTGTTCCTAGGGACTATTGCCTTAGATAGAAAAGACATTGCAATGGTTACTATAGTCAGTGCCTCATGTAGCCTGACTCACATATGATTGACCATACTTTCAATATAGATAGTGCAGTTTGGAAAGTATCATCCTTTGCCTGACATGGCATTATCTTTGTTTAAAATTAAGAGGATTGGCAAGGCACCTCCGCACAGTGTCATTGTGCTTCCGATCCTCCCATTTCAACATACAAGAATCTATGGGAAATGCTGGAATGTTGCTCTGGAAGATGCAGAGTTGAATTGATCCTGCTAAATGTTGAGGGTCAGCAAGTGATCTGGTCAGATGTTTGGGTCATGAGGTCAAAATTCCAAGGTCACAGGTCATTTTCAAATTCATTCTGCAGATTAGAAATAAAGGTAGGAATCTCTTGGAACATTATGACAAGGTACAAATTGTAGGTAAGCCAGCAATCTGATTGAGTGTCGGGCTCATGAGGTCAAAGGTCACAGGACTTTCTTTCGATTCACTCTGCAGGTTTATGGCAGTCTGCCGAGGAGACTAATGACAGTTTGCTTGGTCGGCTAGCTGTTGTGCATATGGTACATGAGGCTCGGTAAGTACATTCCTAAATTTCATGACATTTTATTTCCGTATTGTTGATCATTTTCCACTGGATAGGGAGAAGGAAAAGATTGTATGGTTGATGTGATGAATGAAGGGTGCTGCTATGTCAGTGTGTAATTCAGCTATTATCAGGTATACTTGACGTACACCATTATGATAGATTTATACATAAGAATTGGCTCCCAAATTCAATTGATTCAAATTTTGGTTCCTTTCATTATAAAATGAAGGGAAATGGTATCTGCAAAAACTTTCCAAAACTATGAAATATGATATTTATGCTTTATAATTAATCTCTTTAGTGTAAAACTTAATGAAAATATTATTAGTAATATCAATGTTTTTTATTGTAAGTGACAGTATATATACATTTAAAAAGTTTTATTTTGATTCAGAATAGAGTATTGGCCTGATACGTACATGTTTAGTTGGTAAAATGTATCATTATTATAGCTTTGCTGTCTTTCTGTATAGTCATTTACGTTTGTTAACACTCATTATTGATTACTGAATGTTATTTCTATCTTTGTATGATCTCCTTTTACTTTGAAATGCCCTCCAGTGGTCTGGATGTCCATCCCAAAACCCAGGAGAGATTTAGACGGCAGTCTGACGCTGAGTCTGTTGAGATCTTAGATACTATCTATAATGATGAGATCACGCATGTGGCTGCTGGTCTTAAATGGTTTACATACGTATGCAGACACAGCTATCCTCCAATTGACTGTATACCAAAGTTCCATGAACTGGTTCGGACTCATTTCAGGTATGAACTACATATCGGGAGAAATTTGTAAAATAATCAACTTTTTTGTACTATTGCCCCCCCCCCTCATTTTTCTCCATGGTTACTTTATTTTATGTACTGCTCAAGCTATAATAATTTGAGAACAATACAACTTTTTGTATGAAAGAGGAGACATAGACAAATCATTTCGGGAAAGCCCCACATAAAGGGGATCAGGTGTACAAATTTTTTGGAATTGCCATTTTAAGTTTTCATAAATGTTATAGAGGCTTCTACTTCAGTCTCACAAATAGACCCGGGGGGGGGGGGGGGGGGGGCACTTCCATTGACGAGTAGATACCATGCGCGACCATGGGGTCTCGAAAAGCACCCTAAACACGTATTTTCCATATTCTGAAAATGCACCCCTTAACAAGTATTGGTGTGTAAAACACTACCCTTGACAAGTATTGGAAACAAAACGATATTCTTGGCAAGTATTCCCTGAAATGAACCCCTAAACAAGTATAGCCATATTTCATTGTTATGTCACGGGTCCTTCAGTCGTCGGGTTTTACCTTTACACATCATTTGGTTTAGTACGACCCCACCTTCCACACCTCGCACAAATCGGACTCTAAACATGAAGTGTTGGGACAAAAAGGACATCCTTTATACATATTTTAAGTTTGTTTTATCATCTCCACAAATTAGACCCTAAGCACGTAACTTTCTTAGCGAAATAGATGTGTTTTTGACACCCTTATCACATTAAGTACGTAAAGTGCCCTATCTTGAAAAATACATCTTTTTTGTTTTTTTTGGTCGCGCATGGTATCCACTCGTCAATGTTAGTGGGCCCCCCCCCCCCCAGGCAAATAGACTGCATACATCCGTAATTCCGAAGCTTCGTTATTCTGAAGGTTCAGATATTCCGAAGGTTCGTTATTCTGGAGATTCGTATTTCCAAAGGTTCGTAATCCGAAAACGAAATGAGATTTGTAATTCCGAAGGTTCGTTAATCCGAAAACAAAGTGAGGTTCGTAATTCCGAAGGTAAGTTAATCCGAAAACGAAATGAGGTTCGTAATTCTGAAGGTTTGTTAGTCCGAAAACGAAATGATTAACGAACCTTATTTCGTTTTCGGACTAATGAACTTTCGGAACAACGAACCTTATTTCGTTTTCGGATAAACAAACCTTCGGAACAACAAACCTTATTTCGTTTTCGGACTAACGAACCTTCGAAATAACGCCACAAATGTTCGGATTAACAAACCCTTTTATGTTTTCGGATTAACGAACATCGAGATATAGGCAATTTACGTGTTTCGGAATTACGAAGTGTAACCAAATAGACTACCAAAGTTGTCGTTAAAAAAGTCTCGGGTCAGCAAATTAATAATCAATTCCTCATGAAAGCTTATATTTCTTTTAAAGAATGAGGTCTGATTAATCAGATCTATGTGAAATCATCTTTCATGAACTGATTGGGTTGCTTTTCCTTTATGCTTGTTAGTTTTGTAATGTTGAGAGAACTGCGAAAAGCAATCAGCTAGCTAAATAAAGAAGACTTGTCTGCAAAGCAATATTTAATATTATCATAATTCAGGGGGTTATTTTACTGAGAGTTCAGTATGACTATTATATTTCTTTGATGAATATGTGGCAGAGCACTACGAATGAGCATGATCCGATGGCGATAATGCATCATAGTATATTGCCTGTTGCATGCAACCGGGACCTGGGAAGCATTTAATCAACATTTTTGACTGATGAGTTGTCAGATATAACAACTTTCCTTAATTTTGATTGGCTTATAAGCTGTTACTATCAGACTGTCGGATAAAACAGGACTTGTTGGATAAAAAGTCTGACAAGTTCTTTCATGAAATGCTCCCCAGAAGTTTGATTTTTAGTAAGAATTAAATCTTTGTGAAACATCCCCTGTTTGTGCTCTTCAGTTTTTTTTACAATCGGCAAATGAACTTTGTTTTTCTTTCATCAGGGGTCATCTAAAACCTCCATTTAACGAAGAGGGCAGAGAAACTGCAGGAATGTCAAAAGAGGTAAGACCTTTGTCGTTTGTATCGAAGCAGAAATTTAATCATTTTCATATATTGCAATATCTGCTACAAATAAGCAGAAAGAAAAGAAAGAAATAATGATGCCTGAATAATGATGTGTTTTACATAGGAATGATACAATATGGTTTATCTGTTGAACCTGAGGAAAATGAATGAATATGGAATTTAATTTAAGAATTATTTGAATCGTATCAACGCTCTTGAAATTCTTATTTATATGATTTTGACAATGATATTTGTATATATTTTTGTATTGGCAATGTTGTTTAGGTATTGTCTTACAATTAATATTGCTTCACAAAACAGATTAGATGTGTTTTGGAGATTTTGTTCAACAGTCTTCTATAAAATGCTTTTCTTTCTGCTTTCCAGAATACCCCACTCCTATTTTCCAATCACTTAATCAATATGATTTACTTTCTTTCAGTGGTACTTGCCGTTGGTGAAGACGTGACCTATCTTCATATCATTCCAATGGACTACACCATATTTGGGACATTGTAGACATCTCACCTTAGCATTACGTAGAGGTGTCCATCAGCCCTGGTTAGAGATCTCCCAGTTGGGATTTGGAAAGATGTGGCACTTCTTGTCTCAACCGCTTAACCTCCTGATGATGGACAGTCCAGCAACCCAGAACATGAAGCATCCTCATTTCATCTTCTCTTCCGCTGTTTCAAGCCATCGCATCTTATCTGGTTTACAGGCCTTTTACAGACTTCTCCCGAACTTAGAGATGAAAGAATGTTCTCTTCTCTCTCATCTTCCAATTCCCTGCCTGTCAGAGATCACCTAATCTCTTATATCATTCCTTGTCAATTTCTCATCATTACACTGTCCTGTTCAGGGGAGTCCACATAGTGAACAGAAAACTTCTTCTACGTTATCTGTACCACTATGCAAACCTTCAAAGAACATCCACTTAAGAATAACTGTTTGTCATTGCAAAGCTGAGCATGTGTATTGGTGATAGTGTGATGGTGATGGCCCTAGCAATAACACTTTCATATAAAGATGTTGCATAAACCTTCCTGACATACATGTAGCCTCTTGTGACATTAAAATTCTAAGAAAGAAAGACATGACCAGACATAGAGAAGTATGGCAGTGATCAGGTTTGGAAATTGTTTATTGTATTGTCCATGTATGGCACATTAGCTGTTATTTGGACTACTGTCAAATAGTGATTATGTGATGAAAAGAATACCAGTAATCATCAAATGCCTATGTCAATGAATTTGAAAACTAACTTGATGACTTTTACCGTTCATACACGTTACAACAACTGCGAAAAGGCTCATTGGGTCGATTGCATGGTAAAGATCTTACATCACCAACATCTTGGTAACATATTTCACACAAGGGTGGCAAGAAGTCTTGGATTTGTCCTAGATCTGTGATTTGTATGTGTCTATTGTTTGGAAATTGGAAGAGTTAAAATAATGACACCATCTGTGTGTCTATAAATGTGCATTCTTTTCTAAATTCTCCTAATCTGATCGCATCTTTTACAACCATGCACTCAGAGAATGTGGAAGAACTGAACCCATTATGCAATGAGATTTATCCATCGCTGGATCCTAACAACCTATTGAAATAGTAATCATTCATTTGTAGTGACCAAAGAAGTTTCTTGGTATGAAATTCACCACAGATGTCTGTAAATATTCAAAAAAATTTGTTGTAATTGTCAACAGAAAATTGCCTTTTTATTATTTTTTTGATTGATATTTATATTTCAAAAAATGTATGTTCATAATATTTCATACATACAAAAGGCTTTGGTTCACTGTGAGATGATTCCTAAAAAGGACTGTTGTGATAGTGAAATGAAGAGAAGTTGATGACACATGAAAATGAAAGAAATTGAGTTGAGATCAACGGCGAAAAAGATTATGAGTCCGTCTCTTTTTAATTTCTCATCAATTTTTCTTCTTTTCCATTCCAAGTAGTCCTTTTCAGGACTAATCACATAATAGAAAACCTTTCCTACAATAACTGTATACCACCATGCATATCTTTAAAGTTCATTGAATGTGTTATTATCATAGTCAAATCTTGATTTGTTTATTCCTCCAGCATCTAAGTCTAAAGTAACTTCAAATCAAGCTGTGTGGTTATAGTGGCAGTGAACACTTTATTGTTCACATTTCATGTCTTGCTATTTTATTAAAATAATTCTTGTATATTTTTTTTTTTTTGTCTAGAAAAAATGACTGTGGCTTCTGGTATCATCATTGGTTATAATATTTCTAATTGTGGTTTAGTAGTAGATTTGTAATTATTTCATCTTGGCCCTGTTTTACAAAGAGATACGATTGATCCAATCAATTATATCTCTATGGAAATCCATCAGTGTCATAATTTTTCATACAGGAAATTTATAAAATGTCCTTTGCATACAAAGGAAAACACACCAAATTGTCAAGAAATCAATGAATTTATGGATATATTCACCATATCTCAATTTATTTTTAACAAACATGTATTTCATGTTGACTTTGCTGGCTTTCCATAGTTGCGATTGATCAGATCAATTGCAACTCTTTGTAAGATGGGCCCCTGGGCTCAGTTTATGGAGACTGCCACCATTAAAAGTTTAAGTGAAATCCTTTCTTTTGATTGGTGGAGAAAAAAACAGTCAATGATATTAACTGACCTGTAAAAGATCTGTAGACTTGCTATTTTTATGCATTCTTTTCAAACTTAGTTTGTTCTTGACAGACTGAAAGATTGCCAGAGTCTTGCCAGATATTGCAACAAATAATGTGTACATACTAGACTGTCGTATTATAGCTTGTTTATGTCTACTATGTTCAGGGAATCAGTACTTAATTCCCTGTTAATTAAATTCCATAAATCTAAATAAACAGACCTATTGTGAATGAATAACAATTTCCAGTGACAACTGTATATGCTCCAGCGAACTTGAATATTCTTGTACTTCTTGTTTAGAAATGAGCTGTATGAATCAAGTTGTTGCCTGTTGTGGCCCAGTCGTGAAAATTTCTTGTTTAGATGCAATAAAAGAAACAGTCAAGAAGCTAAATAGTTGAAGCATTTATTAGAGTGTTGGATTTCGCAAAATTAATCTGATTTATCATTTCTTTAAATAGAGTATATGCAGCTGTTGGGTAGGTTGGGTTTACTTAGTCACTGCTGAGCATGAAAATGATAAATTTTGAATATGCTGAATGACCTTTAAACGTAAAAATATATAATGTGCCTCACAAAAAATAAAACCAAGATTCCTGGCAGTAATTTTTTTTCCAACATAAGCAAATGATTTATGGTTTTTCAATTATCATAAAATTCATTTCTTCTTCATTTTTAAACCTAATACGATATGAATAATTCATGCATATGAGAAAGAAACCTATAAAGTTTTCATTTAAAAACCATGTCACATATCTTTGCATTCTTTGTTAATTAGGAATCTAACCCTGGTCATTATGGTCGAGAAAACTAAGATAAACAGAAAGTTTGTAAGAAAAAATTGGACAAGGAATAAGAAAAATTTGGCTGTTTTAAATTGTGATCACTAAGGCTTTGCAAATTTCAAATTGGCAATTTTGTATGAAAATTATAACAAGTGGTTGGGACAACTTTCCCAAAGGCTGTGTACTTTTTATCAGGGATTTGTGTTCCTATTCCCATGGAGGAGGAATTAAAATACAACACATATAGCATGATTTTTTTGTGTGTGTCCTAAAACAAATAATTATTGCAATTGTACTTTTGGAAGAAAAGAACATTTTGTTTATTCAAGCATATGGAAGAGCACATTTCTTCTCTTACGTCACAATGACATCACCAATGCGGCCAATATGACCATATAGAGGGATTACAAATTTTCATAATTATTGAAATGCATAACTTTCCTACAGGTAAATCCGATATTAATTGTTGAAACTTTAACTTTCCTATATTCAGAGGCTAGGAAATTATAATGTATAAATAGGCTCACACCCTCTTATCTTATTTAGCTGTTTACGACACAGTGTTTACACAGACCAGACCAGCCTCCAAATGTAGCAGATGATCATCTCATAAATGGGTCTCTCTACCCTTTGTCTATTCAGTAGATGGTGAATCAGCAATGTTTACAGCTGTTGAAAGAGCAGAACTTAAAATAGAAGTAGGTTTTAGGATCCTCTAAAATGTAGATTTATTAAAAAAAAGCATTTATTTAAAAACCATAAACATCATTGGCCGGCAAGATCACTATGCTAAAAAATGAGGATCTTTGTCTCTCTTTTTGGTTCTCAGAAGGGGTGGCCTTCGAGTAATTTGATGGGGTGGGGTAAGGTGAACTGATTTTTAATTCATTTGAATTACAGGGGTGATACAGAGTTTACATGACGTATATGCCTCTTTCCTTGCTCCTCTTTTTTGTAATTTCCTCTCATTCTTTTTTTAATTAACTTGAACATTCTTAAGGGGGGCAGTTGAATTGTCTTCCCTGTGGTTCCTAAAATGCAAGTTACATCATGGTATACCCACTGATGTGCTCGACCTGCACAGTTTTATAAAGTTTGTTTTCCTGGATCTCAACCCCAACCCCCAGGGCCCCCCCACCCAGCCCTCTTACATAAGGTACATGTATAAGGTTCAGTTCTGGATCTTCTATTATGTCCAGCTCCTGGTGATAAACAGTGACGTCTGAAGAATTGGTGCGGTCGTGGGGGGGGACCTTATATCAAATTTAAATTCTGCATTACACCCCAATCCCCCTTTTATAAATTGCAATACATCCTTAGACTCTACAAGCTCGGGAAGACTATTCCATAAGTTGCATATTCTCAATGTAAAAAAGCTCTTACGTGTATTCTTATTAGCTCTATTAAATCTTGAAAAGCTTGTGCGCATGACTCCAATGACCGGGCCGGGCAAGAGAATTACGGTTGCAGACATGGGGTAATTTACATTCCTAAAAAAGGAACAAATATACATGAATATGAAGGGTAAGTAAAAAATAGAATAATAACCATAAGTAGAATAAGATATATGAGTGAAAACTTTTATTGAGGATGAAGATCATACTGGTAATAATTTATATAATGCAAGATACGTTTTAAAAGATATTCAAATCAATTTAAACAACACACACACATCTTATATTATAGGCAATGGTATATATGTTTTTGTGTGTGTGTGTGTGTTAAAAGGAGAATGCATGATGGTGATCATAAGGTTTGTTGGGGTGGATTTCCCTTTTAAAGAGGGGGGTAGGGGGCAATTTGTTGAGGGCAAAGGGCGGACAAGAAAAATTATTACAGCAAAATTCAATAACTCTCCAACTCTTTTCTCCAATTTTTCAAAATTTCAAAGAGGTATATCCGCCATATCCCCTGCATGGTCACTGGTATAACAAATTAAGTTGTGGACTGATTTTTTTTTTTTTTTTGGGGGGGGGGCTGGTTGGGTATTCATGTCATAAACAGATATGCTTATTACCCTCGCCCCAGGGGGGGGAGCATGCAGTCAAATATATTGCTTTACACACGCATGACCAAAAAAAAAAGTTCAAAGGTTTATTTTTTCAGTTGGACCTTCACTAGAAAAAAATAAAAAAATAATAAACGTCCTCGCCGAGCCTAGCCTGGAAAAAAATTTGATTGCGTAACTCCCAACATGGCTGCGCTCTTGCATCAGATAGCTGCCCGTCGGCTGGGAAATAAATTTCAGTTTTGGAATGAATTTTATCAAGCTCATAGAATGTTTGGGGAAAGCAGACCACTGAGCTGCTCTGCTTTACAGTTAAACTCTTATAATTGCCAGGAATGGGTGAGTAGTTGTGATTGTGAAACGGAGAAGAACGTACGAGATTAGGCCTATGCCTTCTTCATGCTGGCGCTAGCCGCCCCCCGAGTGATGGAAGAAACGGCCTGGGCGGCCGCTGAATGAACTGAGCTGCGGTGCCGTACATGTAGGATGGGAGGTCGGGTGTCCGGCCACTTCATATTTTTGAAGCCTTCTTTTTTGTCTTTGGGTTACACTAAAAACATGAATTTGATAGTTGTAATCATTTTCATGATTTTCTATTTTGTTCTCTGTAATATTATTAATTCCTAAAAGTAACATTGTTATTCCCGCCGCTGGGTTGAGCTGGTTCGGTTCAGAAATTACGAACCGGGTTACACTTCAAGTTGAGGACTCTGAAGTATGACGATGTCTTTTTAAAAAAATTTGACATATACTTTTTCATCATTCATTGAAGTCTTGAATCCCCTCCCATACATGCATAAGACTATGTAAACACAGATGAGAAGGATTTCCCTTGGAAATCCATCTTTTTTATTAAAAATCACGTAAATGATTGTGATTTTATTATTCTCTACACCTTCCTACGCCCAATGCATAAGAACGTTTAAAAAAATATTCTATTAAAATGTGAAAAAATAAAGGTTTCTTCCAGACCGATGTCGTGTAGATCCCTCGATCCAAATGTACATAACGTAAATACAATAGGGTCGTCCCTTGAACTGCTTATGTATGACGTACATCCCATTAGCGATGCCGTTTTGAAGAACAGTTTATAGATAAAAATTATTATTTCACAAGTAATAAAATTCATTACGTGATTATAAATAATTAGTATAATACTGCTAATTATTTATAATCACGTATTTGAATGCTCTTTTAAAACTATATTTTAATCATTTTGTGATTGGTTTAGTTCATTGACTTCACTCATGATAAAAAATCCCCTTTCCGATTTTCTGATCACTATTAGCTGTACCCCAAAAACCAAAACCCATTTCTAATCAACTTTGGCTTCATTCTACTGGAATTTCCATCACCCTTGGTTATGAGTTATTGACAAAAACAATGTCTGCAGAGTATCTGGAATTAGGTCACTACAAAGAAGAACTTCGACAGCCAGGTATTGTGGTTTCGGCTTTCGCGCATTCCAAAGCACGTTGGTCTTTCATTCAAGACCATGTGCTTACGGCCGGAGAGTGATTCCTGTAATTGACAGATGAATGAACCAATCACAGATCTTGAAGACTAAAGTTAACTGTTATTGGCTGGTTTGGGTGTGTTGGTGCGATTAAAGATGAGAGTGGTCTTATTTCTTGTTTGATTTACGCGTTGTACTACTGGCCTAGCGTTCAGCCAATGGCTGATGAACAGAGATGCGATGTTTAGAATGTATTCTAGAATTTAAAGTCTCATTCCTCTGACATTTTTAAGGCCAACTTGAAAGGACGTAGTTTCCTTTTAATTTTGGAGCATGCATTTCCTGCAGTTATGAAGCATAACTTTGATTGTTTTTCAGACACGCCAAAGCCCCATTCTGAAGTCACGGACTAGCACAGCTAAAAGGTAATGTTTTGCACAAAAATTGGGTATGCATGATTGAAGTTGTAGTTTACATGTATGTCAAAAATTTAGGTATGTGCATGGCTAGAGTTAAGTGACTTAGGAAGCAGCTGCAAAAAGCGTATTATCGTAAGGATGGCATTTGTATCATTTCAGCTATGTTTTACTACATAGCTATAGTTTTTGCTGATTCATTGTTACATTAGAAAATACTGATTTTTAAAATAAGAAATTTAATAAATGAACAGATTAGACTAAAACCCTGTTAAAACCTGCAGAGAAAGGTCCCGACACCCCCTTTTGAGGAAGGGCTTTGTGAGTACTCTTTTTGGGAAGTGAATAAAAATCAAAGGTGAAAGCCATGTCCATGATTTAAATTGAAATATTCCTTCAGGTCCTGTGTTATAGGTACATGTAGTTTGTTATATACATATGTAAACAAAGTTTTGAAATTATATTAATTATAGTTAATTATTTGGAAACTAGGAAAGTATGAGCCAATTTTCATTGTATAATAATGGCAACATCAAGTCCAAAGATTAAATAAAAAAAAAATAATGTTGACTAATGTGACATAAAAAAAACTATTGCTTACACATGTAATTATCAAGCATGCAGTATCTCTTTATGTTACACTACCAGTGATGATAATTGATCAATCTTTTCATTATCTATTGTTTTTTTCCCATCTGAGCAGGCAGTGGAGACAGTCGAGAAGAAACTACAGCACAGGTTCTGAGGCAGAACCATTCCCCAAAGAACCAATCCAGCCATACAAGCTTATAGAAAGTGATTTACAATCTCTCCATCCTAGTATACGACAGGTGTGTATGTAACCAACAAGCAAAGAATCTTGTGGCTTGTTTGGTATTCTGAAATAGACATTGTTGAATTGATTTATTTTTATTGCTGTTTTTTTTTGTTTTTGTGTTCTATTCTAAAATGGACATTGTTTCATAAATTCATTTTTGTTGTTTCAATATGTTTTGTTTTTTTAAGGAAATTATGAAGTCCAGCTACATCATGATGGCTCCTTGATTATGCCATTTTGTGTCAACTTTCAGCTTGCAAGCCTAAAACTTCAAAGCAGTAGATTGTAGCAAAACATGCCATAATCATAATGTCAACTATAATTACACCAAAATTTGTCAAACTCTGTCAGAAAGATTTTAAATTTTACCAGGGTAAGCTGTCCAGTCGTCCACATCAAAAATACAAATCTCACTAACTACAGTAGATGAACACAGTGACACCTGTGAATTTCAAGACCCCAAGAAAATAAGGATTAGAGAATGTCAGTGAGGCAGGTTGTTTCCAGACAAATTTCATGTAGAACATGCCTTGCTTGTCAAGAAATCATATTCAAGGAAAGTGAAAAATGAAGCATTAGCAGACAAAGAGGAATCATTTACGATGACTTTTTAGCATAATATGATAATGGCATAATAATTCTTCCTATTTCCCCCTGGAGTACCGAAGTGTGACATCATCAAATTTCACCTTTTGCATATCAGTGTTTTTGATACCATATTTTGGTAGAGCATGATGAATAGTTTATGAACCCCCCCCACAACCCATATATGGTGAGCATGGGGCCCAAAGATATGACTTCATGAATACATAATTAGCCTTATTGAAGTCAATGTATTATTGGCCTGGTTCCTACACTGATTTCAATAGGGCTAATTATGTATTCATGAGGTCATATCTAAGGCCCCCTAGGACCGACTCCCACCATTTTGGTAGTGGGGGTTTTTCATAATGCTCTACCCAAATATGATATCAAAAAGCTGAAATGCTAAAAAAAAAGTTTTTTGTAGTGTCATCACTTTGGTACTCTATATATCCTGACAGATTATATATCCCTTTGAGAAAAAAATCCATCCAACAGCACTGCATGCTTCATATTCCCCTGAGAAAGACACACACAAGACCATCAGAGGCCTATGCAACTTGTCCTTTAAATACCCGTTTCTGATTGGTCGAAAATCAAGATGCATTTGATTTTAGACTTGCATTTGATTGCGTTGATTTGTGTGACGGGCCTCTCAAGATGTGCAGGTAGTCAATATCAGAAATATATTTTTTTTGTTATCTTTCAGGAGCTGTGTGGAAGTTGTCCAGAGCTGACAGAAGTGGCCCAGTATTATTTTGACGGGAAGGGCAAGTCTTTCAGGCCGATGATAGTACTACTCATGTCTAAAGTGTGCAATCTTCATAATTCTTCAAATGATAGGTAAGTACATTGTATATAGTGCCTTCTAGTGATAATTCTTTATCTGGAATGGGGCATGTTGCATGAAAGCTATTTTATGGTAACATTCCTAATTGTCCTATCCAATAGTACTTTTAAGTGAATCCTAGATATTGATTGACTGTTAAGCATTGATACCATGGTCCTGGCTATTTCCTGTAAGAGTACTTCATGTAACAGAACCCAGGCTTTGAATGTGGATGTGGTTTTTTTCAGGGCAAGGTCATATTTGTGTAGGGTACATATCTACAGGTATATTAAAGCACAAATAAGGGGAAACAGCACAACTAAGCTCGAAGGTCATTGAATAGGTTATTAAAGGGATGGTCCGGGCTGAAAGTATTTATAGCTGAATAAATAGAGTAGAATTCACTGAGCAAAATGCCGAAAATTTCATCAAAATCGGATAATAAATAACAAAGTTATTGAATTTTAAAGTTTAGAAATATTTTGTGAAACAGTCGTCATGAATATTCATTAGGTGGGCTGATGATGTCACATCCCCACTTGTTCTTATATATTTTATTATATGAACTTAGGTTTATTCAAATTTTTCCTCCAAAAACTAGAAAAACTTGGATTGACAACTTATTTAGTGCATTAGATATTTATTACTGCAACTTATTTCATTATAAGGGAGATATATTATTCACACAAGTATGAAATAATGAAAAAATTATAATTTTATGTAATAACATAAGAAAACGGAAAGTGGGATGTGACATCATCAGCCCACCTAATAAATATTCATGACGACTGTTTTCACAAAATATTGCTTAACTTTAAACTTCTATTTATTTAACTTTATTATTTGTAATCCGATTTTGATGAAATTTTCAGCATTTTGCTAAGTGAATTCTACTCTATGTATTAAGATATAAATATTTTCAACCCGGACCATCCCTTTAAGTCAATTTAAAAAAGGCATACACTTAACCAGGACACTACTGGAGGTTGGAAAAATGAATTTCTAGCATCTAGCCTTAATTTCAACTTCTTGCCTTGGGAACATTCACATATGCAAATAACCGCATCTTCTGTTTTATGAGAGCTGAATTTTATTGCCATAGTAATAACATTATATGATGGTGCTAGGATACCTGCTTTGTTAATGTACATGTGTGGAATGGCATGTATGGGAGAACTTTGTAAAGTGGCAGTAACCCATTTTCGGTTATGATACTATAAACATGAACAAGTATTATCTGTATTTTGAGTACAAAGTGGCTACCAGTATGATTTTTGTTTTATTTAAAAGGTAGATTTACAATATAGCCAATATATCACAATAAAATATTTTATATTGTCATTGATTTATTGATTAATGTAGAGTGAAACCAAATAATGAAAGGTTCAAGGCTGAATGAATAAAGCCATCCAATTGTTGAAAAGAAAAAAAAGCAAGTTTGTGTAAATATTTCCTGTTGATTTCATGATAGGTGTTTATGTATTGCACACATATAAAATATGATCTTTATGTGATTAAGCCTTCATATAGTCACTAAACCATAAAAAAAATTACAGGTACCCAATACCGTGTGGCAAATATAAATGTCTTTCCGACAAAGGCATTGGTGGCTTCAAGATTTGACCTTGGCATTTAGATTTCTGGGACATATGAATATACTCTCCCGTCATTACACCATGCAGGTTTCTCTTCATATATTCAGCCTGCCCCTTTAATATGTTCTATAACATTTTGATATCATATTCTTATTCTCTTTATAATATAGAACTAAACATTTCATATGTTCCATTTGTCTTCTCTCTCTCTCTCTTCTACCTTTTCCCCAGATGAGACTCAATTGTAATTCATGCTTTATAGAAAAACTCATGATCATAAATATAAGTAATTATTTTTGTTATGATTTTGTTATGTTCCTGGAACATTTTTGGGGTTGAGATTAGCGTATAAGGTAATGTTTCATATGAAACTTCCATTGTAAGTAATAAGTTTTGAATAATATTTTTTCTTTTGACTGTTTCTTCTCTCTTCAGGATAACTGATTCTCAGAGGCAGATCGCGATGATAACGGAGATGATCCACACCGCCAGCCTGATGCACGATGATGTGATCGATGCAGCAGACACTAGGAGAGGAAAAACATCAATCAATGAACAATTTGGACAGAGAAAAGTAAGATATCCCTTCTTGCGTTTTACACTCTCCGATTGATCAGATATGATAAAAACTAAGTAGTTAATACTGGATTCTACTTCACACTCCCCAGCAAATGCTGTGAAATTGCACCACACATTCCTAGGGGAGGGGGGGGGACATCGCAAATTATTTTTGGTACCACATCTTTTGATATTTGACATTTTATTAGTTTCAAATGCAACAGTTACAGAACCATTTTACAAATGTAATAGTAGTCATAACATTAACAATGAATGGTAATGGTACTGATGATAAAATAATGACAGAATTGGTAATATGCAACTCTTATATCTTGCTAAATACAATGTTTCCATTCACCATTGCATACTATTAACCTGGCTACAGCACAGCTTCCCTTTTCACATGCTAAGGCATTCAAGAAATTTTGTCGTACAAGGTGCCAATTTACTTTCGTAAACCTGGGTAGAAAGTGGCAAGTGTAGATAAATATCTTGCCAGTTGAGGCAAGTGCTGCAGTGGGATTTGAACCCCGGTCCTTGTGGTTTTAAAGTCTTGAGGACGTGTATTTATGTGTCTCTCTTGCTATATTAACCTAAAATTCAGTCAGAACATGAGCACACAAGGTTATTTTTCATGTCTTCCTTTGTTTTTTGTTAGTCTATACTTGCAGGTGACTTTGTGCTTTCTATATCATCACAAGCCCTTGCTAGGATAGGTGATCCAGACATTGTCATTGTTCTTTCAACTGTTATAGAAGATTTAGTCAAAGGTAAGACACTTATTTAAAATGTTCTTTATGTCCAATTTTAAGAGATAAATGTATATGTATCTCGTGGAGCGTTGTGGCCCAGTGGATTAATCTTCTGACTTTGAAACAGAGGGTCGTGGGTTTGAATCCCAGCCATGGCGTAATTTCCTTCATCAAGAAACTCATCCACATTGTGCTGCACTCAACCCAGGTGAGGTGAATGGGTACCCGGTAGGAAGAAATTCCTTGAATGCTTGAGTGCCTAGGCAGCTCAGCTAAAGCTGGGGTAATCATAATAGCAGGGCCCGCTGGTAGAACAGTTTTCGAAACTGAAGTTGCTACCCTGGTAAATATACCTATATTATTTGAAGTTGTAGTAGTAGTAGCATTACCGTTGATGTTATCAGTCACAATCAGCAATACCATCATCATCATCATCATGACCGCCATTATCATCATCGAAATCAACATCATAATTGTCATGGTCATCTTCATTATCATTTTAATTAAATATCTGAACGCAGTAAATGTGGACTCCTAAGCAACCCATTCAAAAGAAATCTCAATATTTACACGTACTATGAAAATACGTCTGCTCTTTCACATCAATTCTCATTCAAATAACTTTCTACTTGCATTCATATCTCGTCTAACTATGGTAGCATCATCATGACCGGAAAAGTTGAGTCAGTTTCACAGAACAAAAATGCAATCAGAAATTTATCAAACAGCACTGACTCATGAGAATATTTCTGTCTGTCCGAGCTTCATTTAATCTAAAGATTTGCATATGCAGGAATATCAATAATAATAATATATAGGGTATTTATATTGTGCACATATCCACCTTATTAGGTGCTCAAGGCGCTCCTATATTACCCGGCTAAGCTAGGCGTTCATAGCGCACACAGCTTTTTAAGGAATTACTTCCTACCGGTACCCATTTACCTCACCTGGGTTGAGTGCAGCACATTGTGGATCAGTTTCTTGCTGAAGGAAATTACGCCATGGCTGGGATTCGAACCCACGACCCTCTGTTTCAAAGTCCGAAGACTAATCCACTGGGCCACAACGCTCCAATATGGTCATGTTTTGCAATGTTTTTTTTTTTACTCATTTATGAATTGCCCCTTTACAACATGCATGAAATTCTCCCAATTTTAATCTTATTTCTGATTTTATTTCTCTCTCTGACAATAAGATTGATTGTTCACTATTATGAACTGTAATAAAATGGTTATAAAAAAAAAGAATTTTTGTTTTGGCTGAATTATTTTAGGTTGATTCAATATTTTATAAAGGACTCGAATGTGAGGATATCAGATGTTGAGTTTTATACCATGGCTGGGCCATGGTTTGTGTAGCATGATTTGTATAGCATTGCATTGTACGTATGTGTGCATGTGAGGATGTCAGAAAGGTTGTGAGTCGTATGGTCGATTTTATTTGGGTTGAATTGTAACAAGGAACACATTTTAGTTTGCTTTGATCACTTGTGCATGAGTGTATCCATGAGGTCAGAATTGAATTTAAAAACATAACTTTGAACTTTCTTTGAAAGAAAGTCTTGTGGAGGATGACAGATTTAGATCTATGTGCTCTATTTTCAAAATGTGTTATATTTTAGGTTACAAAGACACAATTTTTCCCCCTTTTTTGGGGGGTGGGATAAGTGGCACCTGAACCCTCAGCTTTTGTAGATTTTGTTGTTGTTGCTCACTTGCTATGCTTTGTTGTTTTTTGTAGGTGAATTCATGCAACTTGGATCTAAAGATAATGAGAATGAGAGATTTTCCCACTACCTCACAAAAACATACAAGAAGACTGCCAGCCTCATGGCTCACAGCTGTAAAGCAGTAAGTAGGCAGTTTTTATTTCTCACCTGCGAAGCAAAGTGAGACTATAGGCGCCGCTTTTCCGACGGCGGCGGCGACGGCGGCGGCGGCGTCAACATCAAATCTTAACCTGAGGTTAAAGTTTTGAAATGACGTCATAACTTAGAAAGTATATGGACCTGGTTAATAAAACTTGGCCATAAGGTTAATCAAGTATTACTGAACATCCTATCAGAGTTTCATGTCACATGACCAAGGTCAAAGGTCATTTAGGGTCAATAAATTTAGACCATGTTGGAGGAATCAACATCGAAATCTTAACCCGAGGTTAAGTTTTTGAAATGTCATCATAACTTAGAAAATATATGGACCTAGTTCATGAAACTTGGACATAAGGTTAATCAAGTATCACTGAACATCCTACATGAGGTTCATGTCACATGACCAAGGTCAAAGGTCATTTAGGGTCAATGAACTTTGGCCAAATTGGGGATATCTGTTGATTTCCCCTCATAACTTTGAAAGTTTATGGATCTGATTCATGAAACTTGGACATAATAGTAATCAAGCATCACTGAAAATTTTGTGCAAGTTTGAGGTCTCATGATTAAGGTCAAAGGTCATTTAGGGTCAATGAACTTTGGCCGAATCGGGGGTATCTGTTGAATTACCATCATAACTTTGAAAGTTTATTGGTCTAGTTCATTAAACTTGGACATTAGAGTAATCAAGTATCACTGAACATCCTGTGCGCATTTCAGGTCACATGGCCAAGGTCAAAGGTCAATGAACTTTGGCCGAATTGGGTGTATCTGTTGAATTACCATCATAACTTTGAAAGTTTATGGATCTGATTCATGAAACTTGTACATAAGAGTAATCAAGTATCACTGAACATCCTGTTCCAGTTTCAGGTCACATGATCAAGGTCAAAGGTCATGTAAGGTCAATGAACTTTGGCCATGTTGGGGTTTTTTTGTTGAATAACCATCATATCTCTGTAAGTTTATTGGTCTAGTTCATAAAAAGTGGACATAAGAGTAACCATGTATCACTGAACATCTTGTGCGAGTTAGAGTAGTATTCAAAGTCAGCACTGCTGCTATGTTGAACCGCGTGATGCAGGTGAGACGGCCAGAGGCATTCCACTTGTTAAAAATAGTAATGACGGGTCGGTAATAACAATGCAATTCTGTGTTAACAGACTCTCAGCCATGAGAGAAGACATTGTCACTGGTTTCATTGCACAAGGTTTGAAAATTATATTAAGAAATCGGCTTTCATTTTTTTTTAACTCACCATTTATGCGCAGTGGTATAAAGGTCTTCTTTTATGGAAATCTGGGGAGGAAATTACTTTAATTGACTGGCAAGTTATAAGCATGTGAAAATGTGCAGAAATGCTTAGTTTGTGGAAAAGAAAATAACATTGATTTGTATAGGTGTGCTTATGTTTTGTATCATAAAATGCCACATGTATTGTATCTGTATAGTGCAAAGGATGTTTTGTTTTCAGGAAGTAGGATAATGTTGGGCACCAAACAATTTTTTTTAACCCTAAAAAGACTGGGGGGGCTGAATCAGCCCCCCCCCCCTCGACATTTTTCGTGATAAATCCGCTGCGCGAAATTTTTTGACCGCGTTGCTCCCTGACTTTTTACTTTCAAGTCTCGCGCAACTTTTGAGACCAAAATTGTGACCCCCAGGTACGCGGTTCCAAAATTACGCAACATTTCGTAAGTGCATGCAGACCCAAAATTACTCAAAAACGTGAATTTGTGTACAAATCCAATGCAAATAGTGTTCTTAGCCGAAATTCATAAATGTTTCATTATTTTTCCTTTTACTGCTTAAAATCGGTTAATTTTATCTTGTTTATGGTCAAAATAAAGTCCCCGACAATTTCCATTGAAAAAACAATAAAAAACAAAAAGTTGAAAAACAAAGAAATACATAAGAAATTTAGAAAACAATAGAATACATAAGAAAATAAATTTGATTTTGAATTTTTTTTTAAATCAATTTGATCAGATGCCTATCTAGAGTATGTGAAACAAAAATTAGCATTTCAGGGGCATTATTTTATTAATTAGAGCAAACTTATGATTTTATGCATAAATTAGCATAATTAATGAGACATGAGATTTTTTGCCGAATTTGATGTTATAGTTTTGTAGATAATGCCATGGGTAACGCGTGTGCCAATTTTCGTCGCGATCGGGCGATCAACGGCCGAGATCATAAGGGGGGGCTGAATCAGCCCCCCCCCAGTCTTTTTAGGCGTCGAAATAGCCCAGTCTATTTAGGGTTAATGCTCCCAATTTATAAGGGTGTTTCATCAAAGTTGTCAGCACTGACTAAATAGTCATTGCTGACAATTTTAGTGAAATCCTTGGTTTTGATTGGCTGAAAGTCACTGTTCTCTGACTGTTACTATGGTAGCTGTCGGAGAGAGACAACTTGTCAATGCTGACAACTTTCATGAAACGGTCCCCTGGGGCCTGTAACACAAATTGTAGAACATTTATGATTGATTGCAATGACTACAATCAATCGTGAAAATAAAGCATACGATTAATCGCTTACCTTTGTGTTACGGGACCCTGGGGTGTAAATGTAACTTAAATAGATCTAGTTGATAAATATGTAATTCATTATAACTACTTGTACACTGATTGCCATAGACTTGCAATTATGCTTAACTGAACAATTGATTTCTACCTTTTTAATGTTAGAGGGCACCAGTCTCATTTGACTTTTTTCTTTTCTGCTTTGCAGGTAGCAATGTTAGCAGGCAACAGCCACGATGTGTGTGAGATTGCTTATCAGTATGGGCGCAACATCGGCATGGCATTCCAACTTGTTGATGATATCTTAGATTTTGTATCCTGCGATGATACGATGGGCAAACCTACCTCAGCGGACCTCAAGCTAGGTCTCGCAACAGCTCCTGTCCTATTTGCAGCTGAAAAGGTCAGTGTCAATATCAAGATCTGTTCACATTTTCACAATTCAGTATCGCCACTGTAAACAGTGACATTCAGTGAGTTGTATTCAAATATGCATGGTATGTGTAGAAAGGGCACAGACGAATAATTATTGAAGTAAACTTTCATAAGGTATATTTTTTATTCAATTTGATACACTAGATATGCATATTACAAAATTGTATAAACAGAAACATATCCATGAGGACTGAAGCAAACAGTTGGTATAATTCTATAATAAGCTATAATTCATTGAGTATTTAATATCGTTAGGAAATTTGAATAAACAAAAAAAAAACTTTTTTTAAGTTTGAATTGAAAGTGCGGCATAATTGAAATACAACTTTACAAGTATACCATATTTATTGTGCTATAAGAACATTGCATATGTATAGAAAACTTTTTGAAGCAAAGCTTTATTATACCTTGATGTTTGAATTTCCCTGAAATTCTATACTCTTCCAAAACTTTGTGAATTTTTTCCATATTCGGTAGCATGGAAACCAGAGGATTTAATCATACTTTCTAACAATACACATAAACATATTTTGTGGAAATAATGCATTGACTATAGTACTTAATTTCTTGGTATCTTTGGTTTGATGCACAATTGTGCATCAAATTATCAACAACAACAACAACAACGGTATAGGTGCATTGTGTTACTTTGATTTTATCTCTTCTTCTTCCAGTATCCTGAGCTAAATGATATGATCATGAGGAGATTCAGCCATGCTGGGGATGTTGAGATGGCCAGAAAAGCAGTAGCAAATGTGAGTATCGTAGGAAGACATTATTGTCAGTCAAGGGGGCATTTCATGAAATACAAAAATAGTTAATGATTTCTCTGGCACTGTCATAAGCTACTAAAATCCTTGCATTTGATTGGCTGAGAACAAATAAGTTGATGGAAATCACACAATTTGCTTCGTGAACAACTCCCCAGTTCCTGAAATGCTTTTATCTTTGTTATTCTCCAATCCGAAATGGGCCTGTGTAAGGTCCTTCTTGTTCTGACTTCACTTTTTATTTTCAGTGCAAAAAGGGTGCTTTCAAATTAGTGAAGAGGAGACTGTATGCCTGGGGATAAGGTAACAACTGCCCCCCCCATACACACACAAATGAATTTCCAAGTGACAAAAAATATTATGAAAGAGGAGAGAGAAAAGAAGAAGAGTATTGAAACGAGATGGCTGGGTTTGTAGAATTATAATACCCCTTCATCAAGAAAAATGTGATATCAAAATATAAAGATCCTATCCCTTTGTGTTTACTGTCCTTCTTGCATCAAATGGTCAATATGTAGGTGCTGAGATGAAGACTTCACTTCACTCCACTGACTACCTATACCTCTCTTCAATGCTTGGGTGATCAAGAAGAAAACTGAAACTTAATTACTTTTTAATTCATGCATGTCTGAGATGGACAATCTGGGTAGCGTCATGTGGCACATTACCCTCGGTCATCTGTGGTACAGGAATATTGAGGAGTCTGATCACTTCAAAAATGCATTTTTTTTTGTGCCTTTAAGATGAATTCCAGTTTTAAAAATGAAATGGCTACCAAAAGTTTGAATTTGTATGAATAGATAACGTGGATCTGGACGGTTGATGTTCAAAGCTTGGTGTAGCTATCACGTACACTTTTGGCAACAGTGCATAAAGTCGGATGTGTACTTCATTTATTTGGATCTTTTCAAGGAGATCTTTGGGATTGGTGTTTCTACAAGATTATTAATCAAATCAATTCTAATATGCAAAAAGCAAAAAGTGTCACAACTTACCCTGCATTCCCCTATATATGAAATGATTGATTGAATTTAGCCTCAAAATGACAATTTTTTCTGAGAATTTTTTGTGGGATTTTCATCTTAAAAGAATATCAATTTCATAGTCTCTACTCCATGTATTTTATTTTATTTCGTATTCTTATTTCTTATTTATTTCTTTGTTGTCACCGAAGCAAACAATATGGAAATAATATTAATATTGAATTTTTCCTATTTCTTCACTTTTTCCTTTCCCAGACGGATAGTATCCAACAGTCGCGTTTCTTGGCTGAGCAGCATAGCAGAGAAGCGGTGAAACAGATCGAGAAGCTTACAAATTGTGCCGAGAGACAAGCACTCATCTACTTAACTCAGGAAGTCTTATCCAGGCATAAATAACGTCATCCTTTAATCTTCTTTAACTGATGTGTTTTGAGAGGCTAACCGTGCATAAGCACAAAATGTGTTCAGAGCTTGGCATTTTGCAGTGTAGGTTATCAGAAATTGAAGTTCTGACACTGAACGTCCCTGTAAGTTACAGTGCTTTCACAAGCAATAGCGCCATCTAGTGTTCAGTCAGTTTTGCATCATGCATTATTGCACATAGACAAGAATATCTGCCATAGCCGTGTATTACATTCCCTATAATATCAGGGGATTTGGATAGTGAGAAATTTTGCTGGGAAAGGTTTGAAAAGTTGACCTTTGACCTGAAAGTTTGGACAGTTGCGCTGATTTTAAAAGAGATCAGAATTGCTGGCCTTGCTTTTAATGTTGTGGTAATTTCAATCAATTGCTTGCTGTTTGATGTGCTGAACTGATTGAATGAGTCTGTGAGGAAAAAGATGTCCTGCTTGTGCTAGCCATGTTAATTCTGATTTAATAATTTTGACACAAGTAGCAGAGAAATGACTGAATACGGCTCCATAACACTAAACTCACTGAATGATTGTACATTATGGTCAGTGTAATCATTCATGTACTTTTCTTCTTCAATCGATAGCTAAACTTTGTGTTGGTCCTGGAGCCTGTAACACAAACATTTGCAATGATCGTAGAACATTTTTCTACGATCGATTCCATTGACTACAATGTACAATCAATCGTGAAAATTGAGTGTATGATTAATCGCTAATGTTTGTGTTACAGGACGGGCCTTGGGGTCTTTTTTTTATAATCTCGAGAAAGTCCTGTTGGATCTTTAGATCTGAAGACTTATTCAGTTATTCATAAGAAAAAAAGAGTGAGCAGAGACAAGAATCAGTGTGTACGGGAATGTATCCAGTGAATCACTGTATGATGTTGCTTCTATGAAGCTTCTAGGGATTCCAAATGATTCTCCTTTCTGCTGCGAAACTTGATGATGCAGTTATGAAGCGCAGTTATAAAGTATAGTTGTATCCACTCTTCAGAGTGCGAAAGGTGCTAATCATCATCATTAACCTGGCTGTAGCCTAGGGGGCTAACCTGGCTCGTGAGCATGTCAAGGAATAAATAATTCTGACAAGTATCCATGTACTAAACCTGGGTCGGGTGCAGCTCATTTTGGATAAATTAACTATGCCTTACTATCTCCTTGGAACCATTAAAATGTCTGTTTGTAAGAAGACTACTATTGTGTTCCAAGAAATAAAAGAAAAAAAAAACACCGAACACAGAATAAATCATCGAAAATTGGGACCTTTGGGGTGTATCACAGAGAGGTAAATATGACCTAGAGTCACACTTAAAATGCCTAGTTGTGTGCATTGTAAAAGGTATAATAATATAGGATATTTATATTGCGCACATATCCACCTTGTTAGGTGCTTAAGGCGCTCCTATATTACCCGGCTAAGCTAGGCGTTCATAGCGCACACAGCTTTTTAAGGAATTACTTCCTACTGGTACCCATTTACCTCACCTGGGTTGAGTGCAGCACATTGTGGATCAATTTCTTGCTGAAGGAAATTACGCCATGGCTGGGATTCGAACCCACGACCCTCTGTTTCAAAGTCCGAAGACTAATCCACTGGGCCACAACGCTCCACAAAAGGTATAACCACAATGGTCAGATCATGGATCATGCAAAGATGACGTGTACTACGGTGTATTATTCAATAAGATTGCGTGTTCATATCATGTATGCGACGCTAGGTCATACTTAAATCTTTGTGAAACACCCCCCAAGAAATATTCCCTCGTTAAATCAGGAACATTGTTTCAATCAGGCTTCTCTACTATACTTGGCTTTCGTTGTATCACATGTCCTTTTCTATAAAGATGAAACTGATTTTAAAATAAAAGGTGAATTCTATTTATAAAGCATTTTTATAGTATCCCTCTGCCATGTTACTATACCTCGTTTTATATCAATGGCTGTATATAAGCTTGGAGGCTGAAAGTGTGACTGAGAGTGAGCCATGTTACAAGTTGTGATGAACTTTGACCTCTTGTCTTTGTGTTTCTCAGTGATTCCATGTAACCTGTGACCTCCTCGCCAGTTTAAAAGTGATAGCTCTTGATATATTGTTGGTGCTTAAATGCCGTTCACATCATTCTCTGGTGAATACTGAATATACTCTTGCAATAATGTAATACCAAAATGCACAATAGCCCTTGATACATTGTTGGTGCTTAGATGCTATTCACGTCATTCTCTCTGGTGACAATCAAATATACTGTTGCAATAAAGCAATACCAAAATGCACACTGGTCTGGTAAGAGAGGCAGCATATCTACTTATTCATTATACTTGTTCAGTATAATATACAATTGATGCACATTTATGAGTGTGTTATGACGATGCAGCAAACTCGAGGGTATTTACAATTATGCGAAAGCAAGAGGCACTTGCGCCGAGTGCTTTTGCATAATATTGTGAATGCACGAGAGTTGCTTGCATCGTCACTAACATCACGAATCTTAAAATGTGCATTAATTGTTTTATAAAACGGGTCGGCAAAATGAATTTTTCATGGAAATCTTGTTCAAATCCCTCCAACTTGTGTACGATCGCACAGACGAAGAGATCACAAGACTGTCAATTATGACATCACAGGCGTATCTACTATGCGCGCCTAAGTAAGCGCATCAAAATCCTAGCCAGCCTCTTTTACTAAACGCGTATTAGTTTTTACGTGCTATTGGAACTAATGCTGCACAAAAAATGCACAGTGCTGCACGAAAAATGCACGACTGGAAGGTTGCGCATAATTAAAGCATGAACACGTGACTTGAATACGCACTCACCATTGGCTACATTCTTGAACCCGTTTTATAATGTAAAATATCATGCATTTGATCCCCATCAGCAGAGTGCATGGGGAAATGCCTGCCAACTTATCTGGTTTAATTGAGTTATATTTATTCCCTCAATGTAATAATTCTCATAGCTCCAGATTCAGTTATTCAATAGGTAAGGTCTTCTTTCATCAAAATTGTTGAACATTATTTCCAAAACTATGTCCTTTATCTATCTCTCTCTCTATATATACATATACATGTACATCCAACGATAACTGCCCATAACCCAGCGAATTGATGGAGCTGACCAAGAATTATCCAGCCTTGAATCATGTTGCGCGAATGGTGACATTAAATGCTATTCCCCAGACATAATTAGTCATGATATGAGTAATTCACTCATCAAAACTCAATTATGCAATAACATAAGAATCAACATTCTTCCTTATTGTGAATTGTATTGATGAAAAATTTTAAATACACTGATAGTAATACATTCTGTTAAAGCAATGTATACTTCATTCCATCAATATGTTGCATTGCAAGTAATTGTTTTGATAGCATGTTATTGCATACAATAAGTTGCTATGGAAGGCAAGCTTTATGTTTGTGAATCTGTCCAACATCTATTTCATATTCATGCCGAGTTGTGAAATGAAATTATTTATACTCTGATTAGTCACACAGAGGCACTTCTTCATACCTTTGAATCCAGGAACTCGACATGAACTCATTTATATTGTCATTCTTTTCTTTTTTTATCTTAGTTGTTGGTGATCAAATTTGTTGTTAATTCTATACAGGGGATGTGTGAAAGCATTTTCACTGAAGACATTAAAATCCCTTTAGACTGAATATTTTCTCAAGGAAACATAAATTATTTTATTTATTGCAGGAACATTATGAAATGTTAGGGTTCATTTCATGATAATGGTGTTGCAAATTGATGCTTTTATTTCATTCTTTATTTAAAATGATTGTTTTTCAAAACAAATTTGAATATGTTATAGACCAATGCAAACAAAATAATGTGGTCGGATGATACTAAAAGGATATTGGTTTTTATTTGATACACACGCCCTCCCACAAGTTTGTGGTTTACACACATAGCAAGTTTACATGAAATGTTCATCATTTTGCAATAGTTTGTAACTTCCTATTAAGCGACCAAGATTTTCAATGACCCGTTACCTGCATTTCTAATACATTTTTTTTTTGTCTAGGCCAAGTTGTAGTTAGTCTGGCAGTAGTCCAGAATTTGAAATCTTGCCTTTTTGTCCTCTTTTTTTTTACTGGGGATGACCAGATTCACCCTGCATTTACAACAATGTACCCCTTCCTCGTCCTCTCTGCACAGTTCCTTCAACTCTCATCGAATTGAGAGTCCCACTTTATTGGATCTGAAAAGGAAAAGTTTAATTTTTTTAATTTTTCAATTGAAATAGAGACTAAATTCAACCAATTATTTCTTGATTGAATTTCGATTTTTGGAGCCATGAAAATTTTGAATGCTCTAGCAAATGGCAACACTGTAAACTAGATTATAGCAGTGAATGTATCTAATGTATCTATTGCATTGAGAATAACAGTTTTAATTCTCACAGTTTACAGAAGATTGTTCACCCAATTAGGAACTTCTGAAAAAATTAGAGTCAGTCCTGCTTTTAACAGCTTCCGAAATGTTCATGCTACCGCTATTTAGTTCAGAAGCGATGGGTATTACGCAATCTCTGATACTCCGAAGTGGAATAAATTATTAGGAATTTGAGTATATTCTCAGTATGAGTAATTGTGATACTGTAGATGGGTGGAGTGGTGTGTCCGTCTTACATTGAAGAAAAATGAAATTTGAGAGTGGTGATTTCATATCAAAGACGAAAATGTAATGGTAACCGTGTTTTGATGCATGTTAAATGTTATGTTAAAGAAGTATGAAATTTGATATTGTTGATACAAGATCGTATTGTAGTGAAAACTGTGTTCCGGAAATATAGTCTTGATTACTGGTCAAGGAGGCAAGTCCGGCAGATTAAAGGTAATTAAAAGTAGTTGCAGTAAACACTGATTTCACGAGAAAGTCTGTAAAACCAGGCTTGATTGTCAGTATATCATCGAGGATCTAGATCTGGTACAGTTACATAAACTGAACTTTGTGAAATCTTGAAATCTACGCTGAAAAATGTTCAAGCTGAAGATCCCAACACAGATAGGCGCATGTGAGACAGTGTATTATTATTGCTTTGAATGTTGGCCCGATGCTTGACCCGAATCCCATGCTTATTTGCTAATTTCTCAGCAATTACACGATTTCTTCCAGAATCCTTTGGCACATATTTTTTATTTATACAAACAGACACTTTGGTGGTCATTTCTTTGGATTCTGTACAAACTCATTTTGAAATTGTTACCACAACTGGCATTTATCTTTAAGAATGAATGTTTTGTTAGTGCAATGTGTGTACATCTAACGCTAATGCCTAGATGAATTGACTTCATTCACCAATTCCAAGTATTGTATTTCAAATGTTTGAACATCAGCGGCATTGGTTGGTGTGTTGGCTCAGTTGGTAGAGCATCCGTCTCACAACCGGGAGGTCGGGAGTTCTAATCCCGGCCGTGTCAGACCAAAAGACGTAAAAAGATGGGAGTTGCCGGCTGCTATAACCTGTATAGCATTGGACAATTAAGGGATAGAGCCTTGTCAATCTGGTCCTGCACAGTGGTTGCAGGACCCATGGTCAGTCGGGCAAGAAGAGTTTTCTGAATATTTCTATTCTCAGATTTCTATTTCGAACAGTTAGATATGGATTTATCATTTTTTAGTTTATGGTTTTTTTAATGGATGATCCGTAATATTAATCACAGCAAGCTACAACTTGGTGATGTTTGAAGGTTTGCGTGGTGGCCATGAAAGTGATGTGTGATAAGCCACTTCTGCAATCGGAAGCTACAGCTTCTACATGCAATTCATAGTTTAAACATAGAGCTATTAACAGAACATGGTATAGTGGTGGTGATTATTTTACTGACTATGAAATCAAACGCTTGGTGGTAAGAAAGCCAGAGTACTCACTGCTTGAAGTCCTCTGCAAAGGACCTGGTAATGAGGACTAATGCCTTTCAAAGGCAACTTCAGTTGAGGTGATGTGATATAATTCACCCCCCCCCCGATGACTTTCCATATACCAGCCATGTATGAATTGATGTTTAACTTACAATAGCATTATGGAACACCTCTTGGAGCTTCTCAGGGGTTTTGAGATTAATATTCAAAGTGGCAGTGCCATATCCTTGCTGTTCACATGTGCATTTTGTAGTTAGATATTTATGTGCTCTTTCTTGAGTCCATAGCACACTTACATGCCTAAGCAGTAGGCTTCTCTGATGAAGGAAAAAAATAATATAAATAAAAACACATTCATCTCCTTGATCAACCTTCTTGATAAGGATGAGCGTACTAACAACCAGTGTTAAAGTGTCTCGCACTTTTTAAATTCAAAATCAAGTGCAGGAATATGCCAAATTGAATCTCTTGGACCACAGAGTGGTGTTTGGTTGACGAGAACTTGCATAACCCTGGGAACCGGGGGTGCTGGGACTGCTGCGTAGACAGCACCCTCTGGAAATCAAAATGTTATGCTGAAATGTAGATTTTGACCAAAATCATCTTCATGTTGGAATGAGAACTCTTTTTAATTATTTATTTTTTTTTTGCTTGTCAATTTAACAAAAAACAATTAAAAAAAAACATTACCAGGCTCCTGAAAAAAATGACCTAGACTGCAAATTACACATTAAGCATATTCTGTTCTGGAAAGTTACCCTGACTTATACAAGGTCGACTTATACAGATGCAGGGCCCCAACTGGGCATTATTAACTGTATTCGCCTTCCATTCGCAATACTACTACTGTCTGACGTTACCATATTTGGCTGATTATTTGTTTTATTTTTTTATCATGATGCAATTCTTCAAATTGAATGGACTTTCTTTATCAGATAAATAAAATTGCTAGTCGGCCATTAGTTGTTGGTATTGATATGCTTGAACCTATAACCTTCTTCCTCTCATGTCCCTGATCAGATTTAAATTGGTTACAGTACAACTGACTTTAAGTCATGCCAATACATAAGTTCAATGATGATTATGTACATGCAGCACTGTCTAAGCCGAACCTTTTTGTACTGCAGAATTTGTTTTGACATTGGTAAATATTTTGATTTTGACTTACGGAAGATCGACTGAAGGTCTGACTCTGTGAAGTCATTTGAATAAATAGTGATTTCTGTTGCTGTGCAATGTAAAGAAATGTAATGAAAATAATCAGACACTCTTCCATTTGTAAGAGTTTTCTATTCTGCTGCTTTGATTTCAATATTTGATCATTGAATAATATAATGGTGGAACGTGATGTCACAATATTTGTGTCACGAGGAAAATAATAAGAGCATGAGATGAGCTATGAAGCCACTCATAGTAATAATTGTTGATTGTAATGATTCCAATGGATAGAAAGAGAGAGGCTTATGACCTAATTAATTTTGAATGAGAAAAAAATAATAAATCCATGTATATTGTATGATCTTCCAAAGATTTAAATGTAGTTGATGGAAATGTTGCCTTGATCATTTGATTTTTTATTAGATCAGTTTATATGATGAAATCATTTGAAGACAAATAAAATGTAATATCTTTTAAAGGTTGTCTGTGGCTTACTGTTTCTTCAGTCTGTTAATTTAACTCTGAAGAAATTCTTACTTGTATTTATTAATCTGGTTTGGATGAAAATACATGTATATGGTGAGCTCGTGTTTGCAAACTTTTATTGACACACAAAGTAATATTGGTGAGGATTGACGCTTACTTTAATTGCAAGATGAAAATAATCACTACACTAAAGTGGCGAGTAAAATACCATTTACACTATATCTGAAAACTAATATTAGACCTGATAAAGTTGAATTCTGTTAAAAAATAGACACGAATTAATGCTAAAAGTGAAAAAGAAATGATGAAGGAATAGAAATGAGGGTGTATGGAAGAGCAAAATTTGAATAACTAATAAAAAGTAATGGAAGAATGAAGAGGGATGGGCAAAAAAAAAGAGAAAGAGAAAGAAGCCCTGCTAGCTATAAGACACTCGCATCTAGTTTACCTAACCCCTTCTGTAGTTCGAGTTATTTCAGTGTTATGAAAACAATGATGAAATCGTTGATTCTTTTCAGTGAAAACTAGTGATATTGTTTTAAAGATCAAATTAGAGTTGGCGAAGAATCGGTGTGTAGTACTCAATGTCATTGTCAATGGCGTATTGCCTTGGGCGAGTGTCCATCAGGGGGGGGGGGGACTGAGCAATGCTTTTTCCTCGAGAAAAAGTAGGTTGGCTTGATAATCGACGTACCTACTGTTGGTTAAAACACACAAAAAACATGTTTAAAATTTCGGGGGTTCCCTTTTTCTGAATATTTGGTATGCTGTAACTAGGTATCGGTGGAACAAATGACAGATTAATGGACTTCTTTGTCTTTTCCACCGCTTTCCTTTTCCTCCTGCGCCTCCTCCATCTTCTTCCCCTTCTTCTTTTTCTTCTTCTCCTTCTCTTCATCAAGCTCTTCATTCCCCTTCGTCTGCACGTATTTTTGTGGAGCTCTATATACGTCCAATCACGAAATTGATCATTGATTGAGCCCACGTCCTCGTTTTCTCTCAATTTTTACACACCACCCCCCCCCCCCCCGCTACACACAAGCACACCCACACTCAATATACACACCTAGAATTCTCCCTCATATACCTGAAAAACCACCTTGTAAAACAACAAAAATGAAAGAGAGAAAGACAGAAATCTGGAGAACAAGGAGTTTGAAGGGTCGCTCGCTTTAAACCATCTTACTTTCCATGCTTTCATAAAATAATGCAAAATGTCCGATCTTCCGTAATGGGATATGCACCAATTACTCTACTTTTCTTGTTTTTTCTGTGTTCAACGGGTGACTTCGTAGAATATATTGGAATTGGTTAAGATAAAGGGACAAGAACAAGATTTTCCATTATTGACTTTTTCCAGACGTTTTTCTTCAGCCGTGTTTTTTCTGCAGACTACACGGTATGTGGGCATAGAAGAGAAAATGATTAGACAGAGCCCTGGGCCAGATTTGTGTGATCGTCTCGACGTTCAGAAAGATGCAAGGAAAAGCCAAAGGAAAATATTTTCCAACTTCTGTTTTCATTTCACCACGCCAAAATTTGACATATAGAATTTAGGTTGATTCAAATCTTTTTCGAATCTTTTACCAGACTTATAAGGAATAAAGAACAAGCATAATGGTGGAAATCACATGGCTAGCAAATTCAACGCTGACTCTGAAAGAAAAAAAGTTGGACCCCTTTATATATCTCTATCTTCTGTCTGTCTCTCTCTCTCTAAACACCCACACCCATGGTCCGTAAGGTTTTAGCGCTACCCTCTTTTAAATTTTTTTTTTTTTTGGTGTCTTCTTTTCAAGAAAATGGCTTACGGAGCATTTCCTTGCACCGGAGAAAGTTTCATCAGCTATTTTGTCCGACAAGTTGCCGGATCCAGAAAACTTTCCTCGATTCCTATATGGCATCTGTCGGATAGTCTTTCATGAAACCATGGACCTATACTATCCATGATGAAACACTCCCAGGTCATACCAATTCCTAAACTTTGTTTATCTATCCATAGGTCAAAATGAATAATAACAATATATACATGATGTATTTGGTCTACCATCAGTTCATCCACTATCCACATGGAATTATTGCCAATTCGTCTAACCACCATTTCGTCTGATAACCAGTTGGTCCAATAGCCATTTAGTCCAAATACCATTTGGTCTACTTGGACTAATTGTGCAAAATGAATGAAAATAAAGTGGATATTAGACCGACTGGTTATGAGACGAAATGGTCAAAGACGAAATGGTGATTAGACGAATTGATGATTGGACAAAATGGCTATTGGACCAAATGGTTGCTGGACGAAATGTTGATGGACGTAATGGCATTAGACTTAATGAAAGTAGACCATGTGGTTAGTGGACGAGTTGGCAATAGACAAATTAGCAATTTACCGTTATATTATGCCAACACATGACGCCCTCAAGAACAAAGAAAATCTATTTCCAACTGCCCTTCATGACAAAACACGCCCGAGAGGTCATTGTCGAAAATTGGCGAATCAAAAACGGCAGTTTTGTCTTAGGAAAATATTTGCATTTTTCGTCAGCTCCGAAACTTATTTATTACGGAACAGCTGTTCTGGGGGCCGTTTCATAAAGCTGTTCGTAAGTTAAGAGCGACTTTAAGAACGACTGGTGATCCTTTCTTATTCGCTAAACCATTGCCAATGGTGTATACAATTTACCAAAAGAAAGGATCACCAGTCGTTCTTAAAGTCGCTCTTAACTTACGAACAGCTTTATGAAACACCCACCAGGTTCACCAATTTTCGACAATGACCTCCCAGCTGTTCATTGTCATTTTACGGGCATTTTCAATACATTTACTGTGTCCCCGTCGCAGATGCGAAAACTCTCTAATGTCGTCTTCTTCGCTGAACGATCAGAATCACACGGAAAATTGCCCCATTGTAACAAAGCAATTAAGAAAACCATCATCAACTAAAATCGGTGTGTTGTCACATAATAAGTTTAATTTCCAACATCGTGTTTTATCATCACTATTAGAACAAAAACATGTGTCAAACAGCAAACGACTGGTAAATGTATAAACAATATGCCCTAAATCTGGACGACAATAATTACTGTACAATACATTCTACAGTTTCATATACACATCAGGTACCGTACCGACTTGCAGTGCCTGTATTCCTTGAATAGTTCATACGATATTCATTTTATCTTCCACATTTTGTACTTTCTGTTAAGTGTCTCGCGGTCGATATTAAGAGCAAAATTTGTCAGATCATTTCAGCTCACTGTTTATTCGAAAACAAAAAGCTCTAAGTAGTTCAACTGCAACAAAATATGATGGAGTTTCTTTCTTACCCGTTTTAGCTGCATATATAGTTCTGTGCATATCTTTATATCATCTACAGCATATCCGAATTACGTGTATTGGACTATTGTGATTAGAAAGGATTTTCATTTAAAAATGAAACAAGTGAGTGAATGCATGGCCTACTCACTTGACGATGGTTGTTTTACTTTTTTCATCATGATTTTATAGTCCTTCCCTGATGCCAATCCCTGGCATTTATTTCGAAAGTCAAGTTTTGTTCAAATCACCAATGAAGGAGTCTTTTTTTTTTACTTTTAACTTGACGACACCATCAAACATGACAAATGGCGCAAAAAAAATCCACATGGCAATGTCACACCAACAAACCAAGCCAGATCGATCAAAGCTATTATTACTTCAATCGAATTACATTATCTTCTGTCGGATTGAAAGTTATTTCATTGGTCTGACTTTAGCAGCATTGGTCATGTTAGTAGGTCGATAAACGACATTATGCTGTCATGTATAATGTCACGATGCTTCTCAAACCCATCAAAATATTACAGAGATATCTCATTTTTTAAAACATATTTTAAAAATCATACATCATTATTATTTGTATATCAGGAACAAAATGTTTATTTCATTCACAGTAATAGTACTTCTGTTATAATGATTATCCAATCACAAATTGTGCCGCTTATCTTGGGAAAATTTCCAGAGGCAAATGTTCACAATTGCCATTGAATTTTAATTGTTATAAATTACTGAAATACAGGCAACTGATTGTTTCGGAGCAAATTTGCTAGCACGAAAAAAAAACTAAAATGGCTCTCCGTGAACAGTAGGTTAAAAGAAAATGCGGCAATATTTTTTTTCTAAAACAATGATCTATATATCTCTCAATCGGCCTTAATTTGGTTTGGAATTCTAGCTTCTTTTTTTTTTTGGGGGGGGGCTGTTTTTTATTATTTACTTCTTTCTATGCCACATTATTAAGGAGTACTCTAATCACATGTTTTCATGATCATAATTAGATTTATCAACTCATCTTAAATGAGAGATATCAACGCCCAAACATTAATCATTGATTTATCTTTGTGTTAGTACATAATTATGTTATGACATTATTCAATAAAGTACTATAACTTTTAATGACTTTTAAGTACTATTATATAATTTTTTAAGTACTATGCCCTTTTATATACTAATGTACATTATATTGCAAAGTCTGATCCTCTTGTAATCATATCGTGTTCTTTGTTCTTTTGCCACGTCATGGACCTATCGTCTACATTGTCTCTCTCTCTGATTTTGGTCATATTTCACATGGTCGTTTTTAATTTCTAACAAAAAAAAGTTCTGTATTTTTTTTCTTTATAAATATGCCTATGCTACAAAACAGATGATTGTGTCAACATCCATACGCATCAAATTAATTTTGGGACAATCCTTTTACATCAGGCTTAAACCAGACGTGATTAATTATGTTGAAAAAAATGGGCCAAACTATATTGACCAATTCGATGTATTTTAAACAGTAACAAATTTCCGCAATAAAAATCAAAAGATTAAAGATAAAAAGAATAAACCACTCGAGTTTGAGAGGGCGTAGAAAAAAACATCAAATACGATTTTTCAAAAGTCAATAATTTCATGACAGAATGAAACGACAAGTTTCTTTAAAAGAGCTAATTGTCTTCTCGTTCTCATTCAAGGTATGGTTTAAGGTCGATCTCCTTAACAATAAAATCATAACGAATTTAATCATACCATGTAAATATATCATAGTTATGATGATGACGAATTTCTTTCAAACGTTTCATTTTAATTGCACCTATATTTTAGAAGATGTTTTGACATAATTTCCCTTGTTATCTGATAATTGATTTCTCCAACGACGAGTGAATGTAGAGTTCAACATAATCAAAGAACATTACAAAGAAAGTAACTTAATAAGTTCACAGTACTATTTCCTAGGAGCAAAGCGGAATGAATGTTATTCATCCTCTTGATAAAGTAAGTACTAAAAATTTGTGCATGCGACAACGCAACAAAGCCAACAATCATTATGATATGCCAAATTCATCTCAGCCAAATCATCAGCTTCAAAAATGTTGAAATGGAAAACGTCTTATACACTTATCAATGCTCTGTTTTGTATTTTTTAAACAAGTTTTTTTCCCCTTTAATCTCAGCCAAATTCTACAAAATGTTATACATTGCGACCTCAGAAACGAGGTGCCATTTTCAGACCAATACCGCCAGACCATAGTTTCGGGGGAGGGAGGCGGCAACGATTTCCCGTCTTTGTATTTTGTGGACATTAGTACTGGCTTGTATAGTACAGTCGAGTTAACTTCGACACTTTGGTGTAGGGTGGTTTCTGATAATGGCTAGGCTAGTATAAAAATCAAAGATTTGTTTTCTTCAGAGATAATAACAAAAACAAATCTCATAAGGATTCATCTTTCTGTCACTCGACCGCCATTTTGGCCATTGCAATAATTTTCCCGACTTTCACTTTCACGACTCTTATTGACCATCATTTTTAGTTTGACAGTTCCTCTTGCAAAATCACATCTTTAATTATCTTCCATCATACAAGCTTGTAAACATCCTCCACAAATTTTTGCAACTGGCAAGACTTTCTCCCCGTCATGCATAATAAAGTCTACATAAAACCCTGTGATGTTCTATTTTAAAACATAGTCTTAGCATGATGCATGGGGTGTCATGTCTCTCTCTCTAAAATGTTCTTGATGGTGACGATGCGATCATCCACGCTCAGTCATAATCTTCCTTTATGTCTATTCGGTCTAACCGCGGGTGAGGCGGACTATTCGGGTCTCCATTATCCGAACCGCCGTAATTGCTCGCGTCCGAACCGTTGTCTAAACCACAGGCGCTATCCGAACTGTGATTTGAGATGATGCTGCTTGCGTTGGCCAGGTTACCCGGAAGGGTATTGTTGAGTCCACTAGAGCTTCCGGGTGGTAATCCAAGTTTGACCTCCATAGCTTGCAGACGTTTTTCGGCCAGTTCTCGTTCACGAGCTCCTTTGCAGCGCTTCCATTTCATGCGACGGTTCTGGAACCAGACTTTCACCTATAAAGTCGAAAGGAAAAAAGTGATAAAAAGGATATTAATTCAAATTATAAAGAAATAGAAATAAATAATTCATATTTATAAAAAAAATGCTTTAACAAATCATATCTCCTTTACAACTTCTTAATAATCTTGTGTCATTAATATACATTTCTGTTTTGCATCTCATATTCCTCACGTTCTACGAACAGGAAGACTAAACTAAAAATTGCCCTTTTTCAACCAAAAAATCATTTGAATAAAGATAAAAATATCATCAAACCGCCATTGCCAATATAAATGTTATTAAGGGGATACACTGGCAATCAACAATAAGTCAATGAGAAAATTGGGAAACTATTTGATACTACAGAATTGATGATCTTATAATTCGTTTACAATTCGATTAACGCGACGATAATGCGTCCATTGAATCAATTCCAAATTTCTTCCGACACTCCGGATAATTACAGACCGGTTGGCTGGAAACTCTGCTTTGTTTATCGCTAACCTAGATGGCACTCGCATTTTTCCTCTGCTTTCTAACCCAGAAACCCAGACTGTATACTTCCAGTAGAAAGAGCGAGCTGAGCCAATCTTTCGAACACTCGCTCAATCTTCAATAATATATCTTCGTAATGCTTTCAAAAACAAATATCTCGACATGTTTTGACCCACTTTTTTATGAATCCATTCGAAGCTCTTTGATCTTTCTGTGCCAGCCGTGTGGAAACAGCTGTGGCAAAATACTACGATATTTTGGATTTGGAAGAATTGTAATAATAATCGGTACTCGTGGTGTATATATATATACTGTAGACTTCAGACATTTTATTGCTCCTCAAGAAATGATTTTCGTTCCAGACTTCGTGTGCGTCAAGTTATTCGATTTTAATGTTTATGATTATAGATATATTATAGGCCCAAGACAGTTGTACATGAAATGTTTCAATGCTGCCCTCGTCCTAATTATTTAGGGGTTGCAGTTTAAACTATACATTGCTAACAAACTACTAGTTATCTAACATTTTGAGCTTGCTATAATTTTTTTCAGATGAATGTTTCTACGACTTATCACTACGAGCATATATAAAGAATTAATGAATTACGAAATGTAGACTTCACTTGGCACACATACTTGTTGCTATATTTAGAAGACTTTAGATTCCCAAAATTTTGTTTTCATAACCATAAACAATAACCTAAAAATGACGGTGAAAATAATAGTTTGTTCACGTTCAGCCCATCTCGGTTATTTTTTTAGGCAAATGTTGTTCCAGACAACTGCAAGCTTCCCCAGAGCATTATCAAACATAGAATTTTCAAACTTGATAATAAAATTGCGAATTAATTGTTCTGCGCCAATGATCAGATGCAAGGATTTCGGTAGCTTATAACTTATTTCACTGAGAATCAACTGATTATATGTTTTATGTGAGTTGCTTTCCTGATTTGACCCACCTGTCTCTCTGTGAGGTTGAGTGTGACGGCGATCTCGTATCGACGAAGTCTCGTCAAGTAGTTATGGTGGTTGAATTCGTTCTCGAGTTCTCGTATCTGTTCCTTGGTAAACGCTGTCCTTTCCTTACGAGGTTTGGCCGTCAGGTCGAGCTGTTTGTAGCCTCCCTGCTCTCCTGGTACGTTTCCTACAGAAAAAAAGTAAAAAGACAACTTTTTAAAGGTATTTGATTACAATAGAAACATTCAGGTTATTGGCCGCCCCATGATTTTTTAAGAGTATAGTCGGGGAAAAGAGGAAAAAGAGGGAGAAAAGGGACTAAGCTTATACTAAAATAAGTTGGTTACTGACATTAGACTTGGTAAAGCTGCTTGAATGGACCTCAACCACTGGCGTCTAATATGTCATCCAAGGGGGGGGGGGCAAGAAAGGAAAGGGGTGAGATATATTACTTTTTTCTGTCAACATCAATCACAAAGTAAGATTTTCAGTTGTATTAAAGGCAAACTTATTGCCCGTTCTCTTTGCTCTCTTGTACTTCTGTAGAAATTGTATCCCAAGTTGTGCCCCCCCCCCCATTTTTTTGCTCATTACGCAATAATTGACCCAAAGTTAAAACTCAAGTTTGTAAACTGCACCCAAAACAAAACCAAAGCGAAATGGTTTTGACTGGATGTTCTTTGGATGTTGCAATCATGTATTTTGATACTGGATGACTGCTTTACCAGACTGGAGTAGACATCTTTGGAAATAACAAAAGGGAGCCAATATATGATCCCTGCTCTACGTTGGCGTAATTTAACCAAATCAGATTTGCCATTCCCATTTAACCATTTCGATTGCCATAGGACCTACTGCTTGGTAAATAATTCAATTATGATTAAACGTTGTTTTTCTTTTAATTTTATTATATTTTTTTCGATATAATTCTGGACCACATAAACTTTAAACCACACCGAGCAACCAAACATGTTTTTGCTCAAATTGACAAACGAGTACCGTAAATGTACCGGGAAAATATGGATTTGGAAAACAGCCCTCAGCTCAGTGTCACACGGATCCGACCCCTCCCCCATCCATCAGCCGAATACAGTGATGTCACTGAAACTTTGAGCGCTACTTGGGTGTTCTGTCGGCCGAGTGTAGCGGGCCAGCAATACATGCTTTACTTCCTCTCTGTCAGCACAACCGTAATGGCGTATTGTCGGGACGTTGAAATTGGATGTGATGAGTAGATATTTGATATTTTTTTGCCTGTATCCTGATCGGCTGGAGCTTTGCAGACCATGAATAAGTAAACTGTCACTATTTAACAGAGATTTCCACTGCTTGAAAACCATGTTTACGCCTTGATACGTGAAATAATATCCTTATATTCACAATCATATCCGTTTCAAGTTCGTCAAATTGACTCATTTTATTTATAGGCCCGTGGCAAAAAAGGGATATTTTATATGACACAATGTTAATAATCCGTCCATATCCAAAGCTTTACTTTTACAAAGAGCCAAACGAGTCGCGTGGATTAGTTCTTTAGAGCATTGGACGAATGATCGGGAGATTGTGAGTTCGAATCCCCACTCGTCCATTATCTTCATTTTAACCATGAACCAATATTACCAAGTGTTACTCATCTGCATATTTATATTTTCAATATCAAAACTTCTGACGTAATTCGAGTTAAATTAGTTTTTTATTTGAATCTTTATTGAGATACCAGGGCATCACGAGATACGACGCTGATATATCTGATTTCATTTGCACTTTAATTGATAATGATTCGTAATATACTGTATAGTATTGATCTTTCTGACAGGCTCGTTTCTTCTGCATTTTTTTTAGAACATGCGAATGGTGTGAAATTAAACTTTAAAATATTGGATTTGTAATATTTCAATCTGGTGAATAATCAGCCTACAAAATACGTCGTATTCCATTCTAGTTTTGTAGGCTGATAAAAAAAAAGATTTAATACTTGTGCAAAAGGGCGACAAAAAAATCATCACGCTATTATGATGAATAGAAATTGGTCATTTTGGCTAACACAGATCACCAAACCAATATTAGGGATCACAATACACGGGGATAAAACTTTCCCCTTCCCATCTATCTCCACTTCACACTGGATCCATAACTACACGACGTTTTTTTTCATCAATTTACACCTCCTTCTTTCAATCCTACGAGTTACAAAGCAAAAAAACAAAAACAAAATTCCGGATTTATTCCCGTCATTTCACCCCTTCACCCTTATAAAATGCGTGTGTCAATGGGGGCTTACCGTAAGCAAATTTGGGTAATCACACCGAATTTCCCCCAATTTCCGGCCTTACATCCCAGTATCCTTTCACTGTATATACACGACCGTAACGATAATCCGTCTCCTCAAAACCACAACGAGATGGGTTTGTTTTCGATCGAGGTTTATACTCACAAAACAACAAAATATTCTTTGAGAATGGGCAACAACAATTAGTTGATCTAACAGCGGGGGGGGGGGTGTAGAAAGGGAACCGCCCCGCCAGTCAAAAATGCGTTTAATAAGTTATTTATTTATTTTTTTACTATCGAGTAGACGAGAGTGACACACGAGCTCAGCTCACATCTATTTTAAAGTTTCGTCAGGAGGCATGGCTGGGGGAGGGGCAGTAAAATTCATCGGAAAGCGCCCACTGAATGATGAAATATACCCCCCCCCCACCCGATAAAATATGACAATACTGGAGCGCCCCTGAGAATATAGCCTACGTAGCTTGTGATAAACGTCCTAAATAGAAAATGATATAAGAGCATTAATTGCTTAGCACAAACAAAACAAGAGTATAGGCCTATCAATATTAGAAATGAATGGGAGCCGAAACATAAAGAGAGAGAAAGAGAGAGAGAGGGAATTTCCTCTAAACCACAAAAGCATTAAATCCCAGACGTTTACCAGCAAATGGCTTTATCCTAATTATCGGGTAATTTGATCAGAGATGCCGCCTTTATTACGGGCACATTATACCATCCGTATGGCCCCTGGCAATAGGAAGTAGTTCGTGGGTCTGAATCATTTGCATAGACGAGCGCAGATACCCCCCCCCCCACTTCCTTTTCAGATAAGGGTTTTCCTTTAAAATATCACTATTACATAATATTATATCCCCCGAATCAAAATATTATGCACATTTTGCGCCAAATTATGTTTGATGAAATTATACAATAGTTGTGTTAGACATGTTTTCTTTTATCTAAACACACAAACATATAATCTCGTAGATTGATATCAACCAATCAGTTTACTAGTGATGGAATTCATTTGATGAAATGAATATAATATTTTTTTTATACAGCTGATATCTAACTTGTAAGTTCTTTACGGTTCACGCTCCCCCTCCAACCCCCACCCCCTTTTTCTTTTTATCACACATACTCTCTTCATATAACTCCTTTCGCCCTCTATTCATTGTGATATAGAGTATTCCTCTCAAGTTCATTTGTATTCAATGTCAAACTTTCATCCCCCATCACCTTCCCCCCTCATTTTTCTCTCACCTCCCCTCCTAAGCTCCTCCAATCCTCGTGCTTGTCTCAATGACCATTTGATGATCCTATCACCCCGGGCGATGTCGGGGCTCGAGCCTTGTGCGAAATGGGCTAAAACAAACGCCCGACATGACGTGTTGTAAATGCCTAAAACAATAACCGTCTTATTTGCATTGCCATGGAACGGGTCATTTCGACCCCCTTTCCTTCCATTATTCTCATCAAAAATCCAAGCAGACGGAACTCACGGGAAGCAGTACTCCTACTGGTGACTCCTACCACCCCACCCCACCCTACTCCCAGTCCCCCCCATTCCGCGATCTGGTACAATTACTTTATCATATAACCAAGGAGGTAGAATATTACCAAGAATGCCCTAGTAACTTGCTATTTCATAAGTAGTATTGGTTCGATATGGCATTATATTCATGTGATGTTAATCATCATCATGATTAATAAAAATAATATCATTAATATTGTTTTGATGTATAGTTCTATATAACGTGTTTTGTAAAAGTGGAATAATATTAATAACAATATCTTCATTATTATCATTATTATTATCATTATCAGTAGTAGTAGTAGTAGTAGTAGTAGTAGTAGTAGTATAGTAGTAGTAGTAGTAGTAGTAGTAGTAGTAGTAGTAGTAGAAGTAGTAGTAGAAGTAGTAGTAGTAGTAGTAGTAGTAGTAGTAGTAGTAGTAGTAGTAGTAGTAGTAGTAGTAGTAGAAGTAGTAGTAGTAGTAGTAGTAGTAGTAGTAGTAGGCCTAGTAGTAGTAGTAGTAGTAGTAGTAGCAGCAGCAGCAGCATCAGTAGTAGAAGAATCATACTACATTTAATATCATTATTATCTTTGGAATCATGCTCGATACAGTAATTCCATTTAAAAAATGCATTATATTGACTACTCATTGTCCAACGTTCTTGTAAGCGTACATGTATTGTCTCAAAAAGGTAATTTACCATTGACGATGTTTGGTTACTTTTCAACACGGTCACGATGGCGTACATGCATCATACCGTGGTCGGACTGGGACACGCGCCGTTCGGTCCGCTTCGCTTGACGGACATCGCCGGCACGGCTGAACGCGCAGTTGATGTCAACACGATGTTATAATGATGTCGAAATATAAATGCACGGTCTTCTTACGCAATACATCAATCAACCCGAGCATGATGACGGGATGGATGATGGTCAGCGTGATGACCATGGAGGCAGAACATTCTCCGTGCATCGTCACGGGTCGGTGGGTCATCCGTATAACATTATTTGGACATGACTAGTTGTCCGTCATCGATAACATCCTTGAAATCATCATCTCATCTGCTTTCAATTCTAGCGTTTCAACCAGGTCTGAGCGGTATTATGTGTAAGCACAGTACTATCATGACCGTGCCCTATGCATATAGCTGGCTTTTATGTATGGGATGAGTTCGAGTAATGGAAACAAAAAAGGAACATCCATACAATGAATAATTCGTTGCATTAATTACAGACATGATGGATATAGCTGCTTTCAAGGAAGGGAAGGTCGAGGGAGTGAAACATGTAAAAAGCAAAAAGAAATTCTAATTTAAAAAATCAAATTTAATTTTGTATTTGAAACCCCCGAACACAGTATACAAATACATCCAAGAGAATTATAGTTCTTGTGTGCCAACATATCGCGACCAAGAAAATATTTGCCTAGCGTTTTTTTTTCTTACCAATAAACTTAGAAATTTCAATTTTACAACAGAGAATCATTTATAAAAAAATAAATAATCATGTTTACACCAGTAAAATGCATTTGACCCAAACTGCCGAACATGGTACAATAGATTCACTTCAAACTGGGAGAGGTTTGAGTGCAAGCACGTTCATGGTGCGAGGGAGCGAAGCGTCCTAAGCTAAGCGACCGAATGAAAATTTTACCCGTGATGATGTGAAGGGCACTTTTGCACTATTTATCATTTGCTGACCCTGTATACTATAATAAGCAATTTTCTGCTCAGGTTCGTGTGGTGGTCAACCGCTAGTCCGTCCATCCGCGAGTCGTAAATATTCCTAATGATTTAAACGTCGACCAAATAGGGGTCGATGCTTGTCTGATTTTTTTTTTACAGTCATATGGGACCGCGTCCACATCATGAGTTTGATTTCAGTCACGGTCAAAAGTTGTAATAATGGTTTCGAGGTTTAGTTTCGACTCCAACCACTATATTCACAAACAGTAAAACAAACAAGAAATCCCCTACATTCAAAACCGATGTCAACAAACGAAGTTCGGATGTTTAATGTTCTATGGCATTTCGATTGGAGTCTTCCACCCTTTAGGGGGAGGGGCTCCATCCGGTACGGTGGATCATTAAAATGAAAATCATAATACAAAGGATATAACTGAATAAAGCAGATTGACTACTAGCAGCAATTCGTGAAAAGCGGCAAAGCCCAAAACTCGCCCCTCACCAAATCTTCGTCACGAAAACAGTCAGTTTAAACTGAAGGGAAAAAAGCCATGTTTTGCTAGTATTTCATTTAATGCAGTCAGTTGTTTCGACTTTCGTGATGAATTACAATCAGATAAAGTCCATAGATACGGATGGTTTGTGAACACCAGAGCACGTTCAATGCTATTCGCAGGCCTTTGCTATCATCACATACGACTTCCCCCGCGATTACTGATTTATACATCTCATGATAAACTATTCCCTCTCAACGTCATTAATCTGACATCATGCAGTCTCCTTTGGAAAAAAAAATGAACGCAAAAACATGGAAATAAGATGTCAGAAATCTAGGTAATAGATAACCAGAGGGGAATGCGCCCCAATTATTCTCTGACCGAATTGGGGATTGAGATGAGGGGTAAACTATGGAAAAGATGGGTGAAGGAGGGGGGGGGGGCTGGGATAGCATTTATGATTTACGGGTGCAGAGGGTTGGTATCGTTCAGGTCGAATGGGATGAGTTATGACTGACGACAAAACTAAGGGCACATCTCCAGCCAGAAGTTAAAGGATCCAATATACCGTGGACCTACTACTCTGACAGAGTAAGTAGTTCCATGAACATGATATACTGGAAGCCAAACAAAAGTATGTCCTTACTATTATGATCACTTTAATATTATTCAAAATAAATAGTTTTCAATAAGTCAGATTTGATTTTCATGATTTTAACCCATTAAATGGAGCTAACGGCATCAGTAAATCTATAATTATAAAAAAAAACACTAGTTCATAGCCCTTTAATTTGCCTCCCTTCATTTCAACATTATGTTCATTTAAAAAAAAAACATATTTCATCAATTTCTACTCCGTATACATACGCAGTGTTTATACAACAGGGAAGGCAAGATTTCTCAGAAAGGATATTAATATCATGCTATACGTGCTTTAACCCAAATCGTTGAGGGACTCGTTAAAAATTTGCTCCGGTATTTTCTCGGATCGTAACCCTTAGCTACGGTTCATAGTCTGGGCTATATTTCTTCATATCCAACGACTATTGACTGTGACACTGAGCTGGACAACTCATTTTTCATCTCTATCCACTTTTCCCTTCACTTAAATTTTTATATCATTTCCATTTTGACGAAATGTCTGATGATTTATCTGGGCCCGATAACCACTGGTGAAAATGAAGCTTCTGTTGGAAATTGGAGAAGTTTGGGGCGTTGTGTTTGAGCCGAGAGTTTCTTCTTTTTTTTTTGCTAATCCGGTTTCTTTTTTTTTTCTCCCTCACATAGCCCCCAGCCCCTTTTTCTCCCACTCTCTCTTTCATTCTAAACTTATTTTCTTTATTTCCAAATCCTACTTCGTGGGCGCAGCAGGGAATATTTTAAGCCACACCGAAAATCCACAAAACACGGATTAGAAAGTGCAATCTATCTTCAAATGAAAACATTGTGTAAGAAGGATTTTATTATTGCAAAATAGTCAAAATTAATTAATAATGTTCAATCGTTGTGTTTATAATTATACGCGACGTTTCCATAGTTGGGCCTCTAAAACTGAGATACGGTTCTGATTTCAATAGAGGGTTCGTTATATCAAATTGAAATATATACATAAATTTATTATCAACAATAATCATGATGAGCATTTGAAACTTGTAGATGATTTGGGGTATTTTATCAATAAAAGAGTAACACCAACTCCCGACGTACACAAATGTGCTTACTATGAACAGTTCTCAGCGAAATTGATCTTTTTTCTGCTTAAATCTGATGTACATGTACTTATCTTATTCGAAAACGGTGGATGTTTTATCGCTGTGGAACAAACTTTACGACGTGTAATTTCATCATCTTGACACAAGATGACAGGTGCGCTACTTTAAACTCTTGTGCGCAGCTAGTGATGTAATATCTGACCAATCAGAGACGGTCTTGTCAGATCTCGAGGGAATTGGAACTTTGGAGATTACACGATACCCACTGAGAGCTGTTTTTTATAAGATATATTTTTACTACCATGTTCCAACTTCCTTTCCGCATTCACTTAGTAGAGGAACAGGTGGTCCTGAAAATTTTTACCAAGATTCATGTTGTTGGTGGGTATATCAAGGGCAGATTTTGTTTGGATAATAAAATCGTAATGGGAGGATTGGATCATAATCACATATCGTAAAACTTTATGAAACGTTCGTTCGTTCAAGTCAGAAAGATTATATAATTCATTATTCCAAACATAAGCTCTAATAATCCTCCATCTCCGCTTATATTTTTCTGGTAGATAAAACGCTGGAAAATCTGACAAAGATCAATATAATTCGCTAATCTGAAAATAATCAAGATGTATATTAATTGGGCCTGAAAGATAGAGTTTTGTCTGTTTATCCTTTTTCTCCTTAAGGTTATTTGCTTTGGTGGGTTTTTTTTTCTTTAAAATCATAGTGTGTAAAATGCCATAGCCATAGGGATTCGTGGTCGCTCCTAAACGTATATATCGCTCAATTAAAACACAAGTCACGGGATTCTAATGGCCTATATTTTGTTGGGATACTGATTTACAACTCGTTAAAATGAGAGTGTCCCATGAGGTTACTAATTGCACGCAACTGAACAACATGGAGACAATGATCATTACGACATGTCGAAAACAACATCCCTGTAGAATAGATATGCATGCTGTCAATCAATTTCTTCAAGATGATACGAACTTGTAAACAATCTGAAAATCCTCATTTAATTCATTTTCAGGCAAGTTGTATGCACACATTAAAGGTCAAGTCCACCTCAGAAAAATGTTGATTTTAATCAATAGCGAAAAGTCAGACAAGCACAATGCTAAAAAATTTCATCAAAATCGGATCTAAAATAAGAGAGTTATGACATTTCAAAGTTTGGCTTATTTTTAACAAATATTTAAATGAACGAGCCAGTTACATCCAAATGAGAGAGTCGTTGATGTCACTCACTCACTCAATATTTCTTTTGTTTTTTTTTTGTTTGAATTATACAATATTTCATTTTTACTTATTTGATGATTAGGACCTCCTTGCCTGAAGCACAAAATGTTAGAATAATGGAATTTCACGTGTTCAACTGTTCAAGGAGGAATGAAACTTCATTTCACATGACAATGACAAGAAAATAAAAATATTTCATATTTCATATAATAAAATACAAAAGAAATAGTGAGTGAGTGATGTCATCAGTTCCTCATTTGCATACCGAACGAGATGTGCATATAGGCCTAACTGTTTTGTGAAATGAAGCGAAACTTTAAAATGCCATAACTTTCTTATTTTACATCCGATTTTGATGAAATTTACAGTGTTATGCTTGTTGATTTTTTCTCTTTTCATTCAAATCAAGTTTTTGTTGGGGTGAACTTGTCCTTTGAATTTTAATCAACGGTTACATATAGTTACTATCTGTTCAACGCCCCACTGACACCTTTCTCCTATCTATAACTGTCCCCATAGATATAATTTTCGAGGGGGTAATTTTCCGGGGCATTTTTCTAATATGAAACTGTATAGGCCTATATGCAATCGACCAGAAGAACTGAAACCTACCATTACTATCTGGGCTGCCTTTTATCGTGAGATCATCCGCACAGTTCGTCGTTTGCTGGTGGTGCCCCAGTGCCGTGGGCGACACGATTGGCGGACTGGACGCGGTCACAGGGGGCGATCCCCCTCCTCCTCCTCCCCCCCACCGCCTCCGCCGCCGCCGATGCCGGTCCCCGATGACTTGATGAGGTCCAAGTCGTGTGGGGAGATGTAATCGGAGTGTGTCGGAGTGTGGTGCGCCGCTGGGGGGTAGATGCGGTAAGTTGGTGTGTGGGGGGCCACGCCCCCGGAGTGGAGACCACGTGACCCTGCTGCCGAAGCGGCCGAGCTCCAGTCCTGGAATTGGGTGTGGTGGGAGGGTGCTTGGTGGGGGTGGTGTACACCCCCCGATGTGGCCGAGTGGTAGGGCATGCTTGGTAGTGACATGCCTGATCCGCCCAGTGATCTCTGCGAATGGACAATTAGGAAACAAGTGAATAAATAAAGAAATTAATATCATTTAAATACATTAAAATTATAAGATAAATGTATTATCGAATGAAAGAAGAAACGCGTACATGAAATGAATCAACCAATCAAATAACTTGAACTTTGAAATTGACATATTCTTTTTTTATTATAAAAAAAAGGGAAATGCAAACTAAACTTCTAGTCCTTTGACAAAAATGATAGATATTGGTTGACTACCTTGTAAGTTGTATCGAACCATATAAATCGAATTCAATCATGTTCTACGGTGAAGGGGAGGGTGGTTATAGTAGAGAAGAGAAGAGAAATGGGTCGAGTTTATAGTGTTGAGAAGATAAAGACTCGCCGCGTTCCATATCACACATCTTGCCATGCAATATGAGAAAAATAATGACTGACAAGTATGCAGATGACACCGAGTATCATTATACACAAAGGAGATATCTCACATCACAATATGTCATAGCGTAGAGGTCTATAGCCTGGAGTATCGTGTAATAGTCATAAAATATATAGCGCTGTCATATAGGATACCACCGTGCAATATCATTTTATATCAAATGATATAAACGCGGTCATGTAGGATACCGTGCAATGTCATTTTATATCAAATAAAAATCGATGTAATAACTAGCTGTCGCATGACATACATGTATATGTAGTATTGGCCTGTACCTGTCGTATTTAAGCTAGTTCAGTAATTGTAAAGAAATATCATTGTATGTTTTCATTCATAAGTTGTACTTGACCCCGTGAAATACAGTATGTCACATAAAATTTCTACGAGTGAAGAGACAGAGCACCTTTCAACCCTGGAAGACTCTTGGGGCGAAACTATTTGCACCTCTATGGGTGCAAGACAGTAATTGCAGGTAGCTTCATTTTGCAACATAATTTAAAGGTCAAGTCCACCCCAGAAGCAATGTTGGTTTGAATAAATAGAGAAAATCAAACTAGCATAATGCTGAAAATTTCATCAAAATCGGATGTAGAAAAAGAAAGTTATGACTTTTTAAAGTTTCGCTTATTTTTCACAAAACAGTGATACGCACAACTCAGTGACATGCAAATGAGACAGACGAAGATGTCCCTCACTCACTATTTCTTTTTTTTTATTGTTCGAATTATAGAATATTTCAATTTTTACAGATTTGACAAAAAAATAAACTTCACAGCACCATAAAATGTTTAAACAATGGTAATTCCACATGTTCAGGGATGAAAAAATCTTTTTTCACAGGACAATGACGAGGGGAAAATTGAAATATTTCATATAAAATAAAATACGAAAGAAATATCGAGTGAATGACGTCATTAGTCTCCTCATTTGCATACCGACCAGGATGTTGGAGGAGGACTTGTCCTTGAATGGTTTCATTTGCCCATGGACAGGAAAATGTATAAGAAAAAATCGAAATACATTGTCACAGTCAGGTTCTAAACGTGCACCCTTTGAGATTTGTATATACCGACCTAGCAATGGGGTCCTTACAAGGGGAGCAGAGTGGTAAGTACCCTTTGGTGAAGATCCAATCTTACACCCATTTTAGTTTCGTACTACGACCGACCTAGCAACGTGCCCAATTCACTATATATCCTACTATACGAATTTTTCTTCTTGGTATGGTGTAGGTCCGTGGTTTGGCCATGGATCCTACTATGGTTTGGCTGACATAACCTGCGTTTGAAACACATCTGCAGTAGAAAGCAAGCCACGCTGGCGGTCGGGTTCGTCAGGCAACCCGATGCCTGGAAACAAATTTGTATCGCCATCCAAAGCGATATTCGTCACCAGTGAATCACAGCCGAGCGAGGAGATGGGTGTTCACCTGCTCACTTTTCATCACAGATCCTCCTGTCTTCACCCCCCCCCCCCCTCCCCCCGCCATCCTTTCTGAATGCCCCCTTCACTTTACTCCTGTCCTATTCCCAACCTCTCCCCCTCTCGTTTGTTTTCTTTCTTTCTGTCAATCTATCTTTCCTCCCTTCCTTCCTATCTTCTTTCTTTCTTTTTTTTTCTTTCTTACTCCGTCCGATATTAAATAATCGACCTCTATCTTTTCGTTTGTCATCTCCATCCTACTGAAATTTCTGTCTCTCACTTTCCTCTTCCTCCACCGTCTTGTTCTTTTTCTTCTTCCACTTCTTCTTCTTCTCCTCCTTCTCATTCTTTTTTCATCATCATCATCATCACCATCATCTTCATCATCATCATCATCATCAGACATCATCAACATCGTCATCATCATCATCGTCATCATCATCATCATCATCATCATCCTCATCACCAACACCATCATCCCCATCGCCATCACTGTATTCTTCTACTTTTTGTTACCACCATTTCTTCTTCTACCTTCTTCTCCTTCTCTGTTCACCCCTTCCTTCTCTCTCTCTTTCTTTCCCATGGCCTCATGCACTCCCAATCGACCGGATCATCCAGTCATCCATCCATCTGTTGCCCGTCCGTCTTCAGGGGAGTGTGTCATGAAGCAAATAATCAGTGAATTGTCACTGACAAATTTGCTCTGAGCCAATCAGATGCAAGGATTTCCGTAGCTTATAACAATGGTCAGTGAATATATCTCGGACCATTTGCTTCATGAATCTCTCCCAATACCTTTCTCCTCTCTCACAAATCTCGCGCTCCGCCTCATCCAAAGTCGTCATGATAAAACAGATACATTGTTTTCAAACTGCATGGATGGACGAAAATGGGGATGAAGGGGGGGGGGGGTAAAATCAGTGTGTGTATGCAAGTGGTATGCAAGGTCAATGGCGATATTTACCCTTGTTCTTTTAAACATAAAAAATCGGGATCAAACCAATAGCTATGGCAAGCCAAACAATTAGAGAAATATTTTGTGCGTAATCTAAAAGACTGATAATCGAAGTGAAATTGTTCTGCCTTCCATGTTCTATTTCGAAGCTCCAAGAGAATACTACTGTGCTAATGATGATGTTTTTATCTTAGAATTTTACAGTGCATCTTGTTCGAACGATTTTCACCCGAATTCTGCAAATGAACAATCTTTAGATTTTCCCAAATATACTTTAAATGCTTTAAATAACACGATCAAATTGTACACCCAGATACTGACAAGACTGGGGTAATAACGGAGTTGGAAGCGCTATAGCAACATCGTATCTAAGCGCTACATAAAAATGTTGCATATTATTATTATTATTATTATTAATCATGCTAAACCAATGAACACATAGGTGTATGTATGTAGACCATGTGTAGGATTATACGTTAAAATACTATCTTACTACATGTACTAGTACTAATACACTATGAGCAAAACAGTTACACGGCCACTATATCCTTCACATGTAAAATAAGATTTGAATTTCGTCATGGTTTTCTGAACATCCTATCCCCGCGGCTTATTTTTGTCTCCATCATTTCACTTCAGTTAGCAAATATGACTTAGTGATGCTCTTAATTAAGCCACGTGTGCACGTGAAATCAGCGATGCGATGTCGGGCAAGTCGAACAATAATGTTCATTCGAAATATCATAATCCAAATGTAATTTCGGGGAAGTAATATGAAGGACGATGCACAAGATTCGTAATAATAAAATTTGAAATAGAAAATTGTTGTACAATGACGTTTTTCAGAATTCATATGCTGATGAAACAGAGATGGTTATCCTATTGATAACACACCCTCCCGAGAAAATCCTATGGACTATTTTTTTAAGTATGGGGTAATTATGATTTACAATACGATATATATCTTTCATACGTTTTGTTCAAGCAGAATTTCAATATTTATTGAAGCATAATGACTTTAAAAATAAAGTTTTAATCTACTGAGATATGGTTCCACATGACTAATAATAGACTTTTTCCTTTTGGAAATAAGAAAATATTCTCACGAAAAGAAAAATATAATATATTTAAATATGAACCTTATCTCATACAGATTTCGTCCGGTCCCATACGGAAACAAACCAAAGCATCTAAGCTATATATTTCCTACTTTTACCAATTTTTAATCAAAATTTATTAAAACCAAGGTCAATACGCGTTTAGTTCCTGTGGTAGTTTAGCCTGAGACGCTGAGGAAATCGCTTGTTCTTTCTAATGTTTCCTTGCTTGAGCTCCCATGATTAACACTCCCAAGTGGAGCATCTCTTAAACAATATTATTTCATACCGGTTATCAAGAGGAAAAACTGCGTTAACACTTTGACCTCTCGAACAAAAGCCGTCCACGTTGTTGGAGGTGGAATCCATCGATTTCCTGGAAATTCTAAATCTGCGTAATCAATATTGTTATCAACTTTTTCGTAATTCATAATGATTGATATGGATAGGTAGATGAATGGAAAGGTATAGGCCTATAAATAACATATACAAATAGAGAGATATTAAAGAGGATTAGTTAAAGTAATAGTCAATATAAACAAAAATTCGGGTAGACATAACTAATGAGTAAGTTTGTTGATTTTGACAATCTTTTTCAATCGATCGGACACAATATTCACTGACATAGTTGGTTATCCTTCCCGAATAGAAAGATTAGATAGATAGAAAGATAGATAGATAGATAGGTAGATAGACGGATAGACAGACAGATAGAGATAGATGAATAGATAGATATATAGATAGACAGACAGACCAACAGACAGACAGACAGACAGACAGGTAGATTGATAGATAGATAGATAGATTGATATATAGATAGATTGATAGATATAGAATAGATAAAGATAGAAAGACAGGCTGATGGGTGGATGGAATATCTGCTATTATACTGGCCGTTTGACGTTTATGCCTTTTGCGCATTTTACTAAAACGACAAGTATATGATATAGAAGTAATTTTGCATTTAACATAGGCCTATATAATAATACAGTTAGGCGGAGACATGAAATTATAACAAAATTGGTTATCATTATTTTACAAGTTCAAAGACGATACAGATGAGGTAATATTAGTGTTCTATATACCTAATATCAGGGTTACTCGAGGTAAATAATAATTCTTCACTAAACATCATGAAGATTGTGACGCTCCACTTTGGTATTTTATTCATTACATGAAAATACAGACGAACAAAGATAATGGCGAACCAAATGTCTGTACAAGCCCGAGCTGATTGCGCATGATATATACCCCATCCCTTTCTTTTCTCTCCGAGTGATATAGAGGCTTGCAAACAAAACATGATATAAGTAAAGCGATGAGAGATTGGAAAGCACCCATCAGGTCGACCGAGCGCGTGCTCTGTTTGGATTGTAACAATTTGATGTTTTCCCAACAGCGAGCCCCGATCATCGGGGTATTTTCCTACCCTCCCCAATGCCAAGAGCGCATCATCTTCGGTTTCATCCCGCTCCGTCATGAAGAGGAGCTGGATGGATGCGACGAGATGGATAGGAGCTTCTTGGCGAGCGAGCTTCGATACCCCCTGAATCCTGTCGGATTGAACGGGATGGGGGGGGGGGGGAGGATGGTAAGGAGCCGTGTAAGCTCTCCCATTGAATTAACAATAATTGGGCATACAGAATTGCGCTTTCAAATTGAAATTATTGACCCATCTTTCACGAGAACGGCGTCGATGCATGACGTACACTGTACAAACGAAGCAGGAAAACTCCCGGCCTATAGATTGTAAAAAATTTCTCAAAAACGAAATTGAACATAATTTGAGTAATCGGGGAGCGTTTCATGAAAGGACTTGTCAGACGTTTTATCCGACAAGTCCCATTTTATCCGACCGTTACCATAGTAACATTGTTTATCAGCCAATCAAAATCAAGGAAAGATGTCAGATCTGACATGTCGGACAATTAATGTTGATGAAACACACCCCGATATTACTAGAGTTGGGTATGGTCACGATTTCATTTTTTTTCTCTATCAATATGGCATTTTCAAAACAAATGCACACTACAGATACTATCCAACATGGGAACCCACTGGCTAATCTATACATGTACATAATCATCATGATCATACGTAATTTTAGTGGAATTGGTCAGCTCTGATGCCCCCCCCCCCTTCCCCCTCCCTGCAGACAGCACGCCCCTAGTTACCCCTCAAATGCGTACTGCCGTATTAACTCCACTGTTGATTCTAAATATTGCAAGTGAAAGAGATCTCAGATTCGCAAAGCACGTGAGGAAGAAGAAGAAAATCAAGATGTGTATGGTATAGGTGAGAGCAGGTATAGAACTCTGCCCAGATAAGCCAAGCCGAGACGAGACTCGGTGCGAAGGAGGGTGAATACCCCGACGAATTTACACGTGTGGGATTAAGGTAAATCTCTGGGTATAAACCTAATTGATTCGACTCCGTGTGAAACAACACACAAGTAATCTTGATAAAATATTAGTCCCAAATATACTCCCAATGCATCTTAGGCCATCACTCTTTAAACCCCTTTTTTCTTCAGAAGAATAGTTAATTTCATTTTTTCGAGATAGCACCGGAGCTAGACATCCGCTGTGCGACGAGGCGGCAAAGACATTTGCCTCATTGCTCCAGTGCATGGTCACGTTGCGCAAATGATTACGTAATCACATTCCCAACATCTTCTTTAGATGTTAATATACCGTCAGAGACAGCGATGCGGGTTTAGGTGCAGTATTGGATCCAATAGACGGGGCTTGTGTATTTTAGACTCTTTTTATTTATATTTTTTGCAGTAACCCGTGTAAAACGGTACATCTATTTCATTTCAAGAAGCAATTTGATTTCAACAAATAAAGTGATGTATAATACTTCAACTATAGGGTTTTCAAAATTTCACTACGTAAGCAAAGTAATAAAATAAACTTTGATGGTTTTAAAAGTAAATACTTTCGGGCCATGTACCCCCTTTCCATTCCATAAAAGGTATTCAATTCAGCTTTCTGGTTGCTGTAAAAAAAAAAAAACACGTGAAAAGTGGAAACATTGCATACACAGTCATAACCTGTAACTCAAGGGTTATATCCTTTTACGTGGTGACAATATAATACGATCCATTTTGTTCTCAACTCCGAACCATGGCATAATGATAACATCATATGTATGGTTGATAATAATGTTAGAAGTTAGATATAAAAACTATGCAAAAAGTAGTTGTTTACTTTTTCAAATCTCATTGAAGAAGTGACGTTAATTCACTCTTCCCCAACTCTTAAAAAATGTTGAGGAAGTCAGAATCTTCCGAAATACAAAGGAAAATATCTCGTTCATAACTTCATCAAATGGGATTGTTGTGTATGGATCAGAAATAGACCCTTTTGACAGAGTTGTGAACAAAATCTTCCATGGGTATACGACCTATTCACATCAACCTCACATAATTGTACAACAGCAGCATGATCAGAAACGCTGTAACCCAATGCTCTTATACTATGCAATCTATGTTACCTTCGTCTCTTTATCATGTATTTGTAGATGTGAATGACTTGAGAAGATTCTTTTACTTTATTTATTTTTGTTTAAAGGGAGAAAGAGAGAATCATGACATGGAGATGGTATAAAGTGAGGATGTTTTGGAAGATTGTGTTCCCGAGGTATGCTTCTACTTTGGCTTTGCCATAATTGAAATGCTTTGAAACTAAACTTTGCGATGTTCGACTGCTGGGTCGTCCTCTATGATTTTTTTTGTCTGAGTCTGCTGTGAAGAAATCCCCTCTGCGGCTTCAAACCTTTGATAACCTATAGGCGAACTGCGTTTTTCAAAACGTTATTGATCTAACCCGACACCGCTTAAATAATTATCATCCACAGTAACAAATTACGCTTGGGGTTAAAATATAAAGAGCTGGATTATAACATAGCAAAATATGCTCGTGCATTTCGATTCATCTATACAATATGAAAAAAAATCACCCCCAAATCTTGAAAAGAACAAATGAGCTAACGAAGCGCAACTCAATTTTAAGATTGTCGTTATACTTCTTTTAATGTGTCATATCTTTTTGATTTTTTAATTCTGTCAAATCTTTGAAGGATAGAATAATTCAATATCCCTTTTTTATTTCTTTATTCCATCAAACTGCTGACTATAATTTTCCCACGATACTGAGCTAATCTGTCCTTCTAAGAGCTGACTAAGACCGAATCTTGTGTCGGACAACACCGGGTGTAAGTGCCAACAGGATACGCCCTGGAAACGAAAAAAAAAAGTTGGACCGGGGGTCCGTGGTTGGACTGTGGTCTATATTTTGTTAATTCAGATTTAAAGGACTCCATCATGTAGGCTTTCAAATGCATTCTCATGCGATTGATACAGCATTGAAGATGATGAAATGTGTCGTTCTTTTAATTTCATTCGAAGATATTCCCTAGGCTAATTCAAATTTCAAGACGGAAGGTTATCTATCCTGTCTATTGACAATATTTTATTCAAGCTTTATCAGGTTTATTGTTTCAATAAAGAACTGTAAGAGAAATACAATTAAGGTTTCATTAATTTTGAACAAAATAATAAAGATGGATATTTCTGAATGTTTCGGGTATGGTCATTAAATTCGTCAGTTGAGTTTCAATTCAGTACATGCACTGTCAAATTAACGTGTTTTTTCTGTTTGGTCTCTGTTTTCATACCCTATATGGTTTTGAACTTCAATGAAAATCGGAACAAGAAGAGCTTCCTCGATTACCGATTACACTTCTAATGAACATACCAAAGCCATCATGATCTTTAACATAATTCAGGTGAACTGAGCAACACAGGACCTTGAGCCATGGGTATTCTTCTCAGGGTGGATGTCTTTTTTCTTGTTTTGTGTTTTCGTTGCCTTCTCATAACATTATTGTGTGAGATTCGGAACCAATTCGGGTTTCCTTGCTAGGTCGGGCATCTGCACGCTATTGTACATCTCGCAGCCAGCGTGGCGCCGACCTCTTCCCGTCTGCAGTACGCGAGCATCCTGTCAGAGCCTCGATTGCTTCCCCTCAGAAACACCGCGGGAAACTCGGGTATGACGCGCTAAAAACTACATAAAGAAAGTGTTCGCACACCTTTGACTTTATTCTCCCTTTCTCTCTACAAAAACATCATAATTATAAAAAAAATCGTGGTGAAATGCTCTGTAAAAAGGAGGTTTTCCATTTCCCTCAAAGCATAAAAAATATCTATTCCAAAGCATTATAATCCTCAGCACCACTCCAATGAAAATTAAGGATGAGTAATGGCTCATCCAAAAAAAGGGTTACTCTATAATTTTCACTCCCTCCCTCCCTCGCCCCCCCCCCCGCCCTCAGTCCTTCTTTTGTTTATTTCACTCTAAAACTTTTCAAAATTCTGACAAAACACTTTCTTCTCTCTAATGTATAAACGTCATCATGGTCATGTGCCTGCGTATTTCACTGAGAAGTGGCACATAACTCCCCCCCCCCCCCCCTTAAAGGCGTACTCAAGACCCGAAATTATGGAAGTTGAACAAATTCTTCGCGTAAAATCAGACAGGCGAAGACATGCACTGACAAAAACTGGACGAGGAACACCAATGTTATGACATTTCAAAGTACATACATTGCCACATTTTAGAGCATGTCCTCATACATGTCATAAATATGTTATGAGCAAACTGACCATGTCATCTCTCCACTTATTCTTCTATATTTTATTGTATGAAATTTCGTTTATTCAAATTTTGTCCTCTAAGAATGTAAAAATAAGCAGAATTGACTGCTGGTATTGAGTCAGATAACCACTGCTGAAACTTATAGGCCTATTGTTACTTTAAAATTAAAAAACCTCGTAATTTTCATTGGATTTCGAATAGTTTTTTCAGCGTGCAGCTCGTTGAATTTACTCTATTCATTTACATAATTATTATTCTTTTTCAGTCTGGAGTAACCCCTTTAATCAAATTGGAATTTAACCAATACAAAAAGAACTTAAGTTGACCGGACTCACCGAAGCATTGGTATATATAAACACTGCAAACAATAATACGGATACACATACAGGTGATAATCATGTCTGAGCTTAATATTAAATTCATTGATTCAAACATAATACTTTTTTCTTTGAATTGAAATAAAACGCCTCAAGGAAATAAATCTCGAATCGTATGTTGCAAAATACGACACACCTTGCGATCCTCTCAGTTTTTCTTCCGCAATTCTTATTCTGAAGTCAAAAGATATTAAACAAGAAACACATGTGCCAAAATATGGCTCTTGAAAATACAGGTCCTTGTAAATATCAATGATACATCCTTAAATAAATACTCGTGAATTATTCATCAAGTGGAAAGTCTTCATTATTTTATTTAAAAAAAAGGTAAATAAAGAACCAGATAGAGATCGAAATAACATGTGAGATTGGGAAACAAAATAAAAGTAAAATTTGGTCACAAACAATCTATTAAAAAAGGTTATACCACTGAATTTTAAGAACAAATGCATGAGCTGTATGAGCCACTGGCATACAGATGGTGGGGGGGGGGCCTTGGGGCCATCGACCAACCATTTTTTTTCACAACCAAGAAAAAAAAAGGAAATTCAAGGAAAGAGAGAAGGATGAAATATGATATGACTTTCTGAATCTATTCTGCCAAAATCTATCCCATTGGATTTTGAAAAAAAAAAATCAATTTTTTTTTGGTCGCTTGATTCGCTCTTTCGCGAATTTTTCTCACATTGCCCGATACGCCATATCTGCGCCCTCAATTTCATTCAGCTCAATACGCCACTCAATACGACAAGCTCGGTCGTTTCACTCGCTCGCCCTCGAGCTTTTTCTAAAAAGTTTACGCGTGCTGCCCCCTATAAAAAAGGCGAACGGCCATGTCTGGTTCGACCACATAATCCATCAACACGTTTATTACTGACCAATCCCCCATTTCAAGAGTGTAGCCTTTCATAAGGTATTTCATTCTCTTTTTTATCTCTTTCTCTATATAATAATAATAATAAATAAACATGGGATTTTGTATAGCGCAATTTCCATCTTTATTAGATGCATATATAAGACATATTTTATAAGCATAATACGGTTACTATATGAAACGTGTTTTGTAAGGACTATTTACATGAGACAAGACAGTTCGAAATTGTATTGACATAAAATAAAGGGGAGGGGGAAATATTTCATCCATTGTGATCACTGTTTGAAATTATTTTAAAGTTCCGTATACATGCAGCATTAATGGGTTAACTCAATAGCCCGTATTCTGAACTCGGGTTTAAATTAAACCCTGGTTTAAAGTTGTAGTTTAACTATGGAAAGCCAGTTGTTACATAAATCTCCAACAGTAGAGGTTCAATGTATCAGCCTATTTGACTCATTTGACAAAAACATTATTAACTGCATGGGAAGGATATTGTTTGACAGTTGTCTTCACCATTAAAGAATTAGTAAAGACCACAGTAAACATGAAAAGCAATCAATGTAAACAAAACTTTGAAACGTTTGGCTTCCCATAATTTTAGCACAGAGTTAGACCATGGTCTAAGTTAAACCCGACTTCAGAATACAGGCCATATGTGTTACAACTTCGTCCTCATTTATATACTAGTGAAATAGTCAGGCAACAGTTATACACCAACTAAATCGACCCCAAACCGACCAATGGCACGTCATTAGTAACAACGTAATATCTACTGTATTTGGTCGGTCTGGGTCCTTTTTCATGATGCACAATTTCTGTAACAAACTTACTACCAGCCAATCAGAAAGAAGGATTTCAGTAGCTTTAAACTGTTATAGCTAACTTGTTTTGAGAACAACTTTTATAAAAACAGGCCCCTGGAACCACTTTTGCCGGTGTGACTGTCATAGTAGGGTGGGCTGATACACTCTAAATCGCAAGGATTTAAAAATAAATCCAAGTGGACTGTATACATTAGGGACCAATTGAATTTGGGATTTCGTTTCAATCCTAAAGATTTGTTTATAAATCTCAAAGGATTGAAATTCAAATCCCTCGAGATTTCAAAAATACATTTTTAGGATTAAAAGTAATCCTAAATTCGATTGGTCTTCATACTGAACAGTCCATAAGGATTTATTTCAAATCCCTGCAATTCAGTGTGCATGTAAGCCCGTGGTTGCATCTTTCTGGAATTTTAATCACAGTTCTCAACTTCCCGATGTCGATCCACGGTGCAAGCGTGTAATGACCCTATAGATCTGAACTTGACCTTTGGGTAATTTCTCTCTTCCACGGCGTGACCTCTGGCCCGTAATCAGCATAATTCTCTCTCGACCAATGAATCTTCAGCCCGTCTCTCTATACTTGTTTATTTACTTTCGAATGAATGAATGGCGATTGTATTCGCTTCCTCCCTTTTCTGATTCTTGATTGGCATTTTCACATTTTTTTGTCTGAATAATGTGTTTTAATCCACAAACAAGAAACTGACGACTTCTTATTATGTCGTCTTATTATCTTTTTATCCAACACGTTAACGGTACTCAAAATGCCACAATTTTCTTACTTTTACATCCAATTTCGATGACATTTTTAGTAAATGATGGTCAGATATCTCTCTTTTAGTTCATATCAACTTTTTATATTAGGACATGTAGGATGGACTTGGCATTTAAGAAATCAATCACATTTAAAAACGTGATTGATTGTAGTGTTTAAGTCTGATGACAAAAAGAAGGACAGTGCACCGCGTATGAAATTGGTTTCTAAATAGAGTAAGTTTGTCTCTAATTATTGTAACAAAATGATCATTATGAAAGATATTCAGAAGGCGAGAAGCCATACACAAAAAAACAAGCTTCTGGATTATAATGCTGTCATGCCCGTTTGTTAGTCTTTATCATTTTGTTTTATCCTCTCTTTTCGGTCGCAATTTGTCCTGATTCTATTTATGTTTATTTCTCCTTTTGTCGTCCTTTTTTTTTCATTTTATTTTATCATTTTTTTCGTTTTGTCTTGTTCTGTGAGTTATCCTGTTATTTTTAATCTATTCAGTAAATCTCCGTAGGCAAATAGCAACCATTGCGTCTATCTCTCTCTCTCTCTCTCTCTTTCTCCCTCTCTCCTCTTTTTCTCTTCCTTTAGGGGGGTTCACATTATACAAGCTATGCTTTTGAGTGAATCCCCCATTTCCACAGATACTTTTCTTCTATCCAAACTGTATATTATAATTTGTCTACAAAATGTTTCGCATTATCTTTATATGTTAATTATCATGATTATCATTAATGTATTGTAAATATTTGTTATAATGTAAGAAAAATGATTTCTATCAATATTTATGTCATTTCTGTTGGAAATAAATCTAAATCTGAAATCTTATATGTATTCCATTTATTTTTCTTTTCAATAGAGCTTTTAACTACATTGCAAAAACTCCGGTGTTGATTTAACACCAGCCCGGAATCTATATATGTCCACACCAGAGAAGAATTGAAACAACACCAGTTTGGAATGAAACCGATGCTGTTTTAATATCTGGTGTTAGACCAAAACGAAACTGGTGTTGTTTAACACTTCTCTGGTGTGGACATACATAGATTCCGGGCTGGTGTTAAATCAACACCAGAGTTTTTGCAGTGTAGAAGCCCATTTTGTAATGTATAAGTTTTCTTCTTAAAATATGAATAGCAATCGTGCGTCATTCTTTTGACCAATCAGAGTGCTTTTTCGTTTACAAAGAAACGGTGTATAGGCGCCTCATACACGTGAATGTACTGTGAGAGTATTTTTAGTCCAATTAAGAGGTATTAAGGGTGTATGTCACGAGGTCTGAGGTTCGAATCACACCGTGGAACGAGTTTTCACTTGAAAGACACCACTATCGAACTCCAAGGAAATGCAATCGAGTGCGCCGAATCATTATAGAGTTTCAGCATTATGATGTAAAATAAACATAGGCCTATACAACGCTGAGAGTGAGAGATGCGCTCAACCCCAACCCCAAAAAAAAAAAACAGCGGAAATTCTTAAAACGGTTCAAAATCAATGATCACTCAATTAATTAAACATATCCGATGAACATGATGAAATAATAAATGTTCAGTACACGGACGGAGACAGTGTATTTTGATGGGGAACAGAACATACCAGTAAAGATATAAACGTCCGTTTGCTTTTTAAGTATTTCCATTCCATTCTCTTCTTTTCCTCCGTTTTCCTCTTATTCACCCCTTCCCCTCTCTCTCTCTCTCGAATTACTCCCTCCCCAATACTACTTGAAGAATAAGGGGATGGTTTAGTCCACCCCACGACCACCCCTGGTTTAGTGACACGTTTTTCGATTGGCCATTTTCGTCATTATTTTGAGAAGGGCTATTTTTAAGACAATCGTTATCATTTGACAATATTTTTGTGACTGATAGAAACGCGAAAGAATATTACACTCTTAAAATAGTTGGGCAAAAATGCCCAACTTTTAACCAACCCTGTGCAACATACTGTCCACACAACTATTGGTTAAAATTGGGTAATACAAATTAATAATTGAGGAATAAATTTGCTCAATTGGATAAATGCCCAGAATATAAGAGCTTACCAAGGAGATATCACCTCTATATCTTAGAGGTGGTGTCTCCTTGAACATACATTGCCCAACACAGTGCAAAGTATGTTGCCCAACATTTAAGTGTGTACGAACCTTCTTAAAAGGGGTATTTCTCTTTAAAATAAACAGATGTTTACTTGCATTGTCAACATGATAAAGTACTTCATGGCATCTAAACACAGCTGAAGAATAGATTGTGGTTTAATCTAATTATTTCTGCGTCTTTTTTTTTCTTGTTTTATGAATTAACTTCCACGGTTCAGGATGCAAGGCATGGAAGTTCTTCTCTTCCGTCTGGTAAATGAAAAGTGCACATTCGATTCCGGTGAATGAAATTCATTACCCGATAATCTATCCATTCACGAACACGGCGAATCACGTGGTGCAATCTAGGTCACGTGGTCTACCCCTTCTCGCAAATTTGAATAATCTTTTCGCGCATAACAGGGTTATAAGTATCTACATCATATTAACGAAAAACTATTTTAAAACATCGATGTAACCCAGTGGTGCACCATCAGCGTGATTACATTTAACAAGTCAAATAAAAGAGGAGAGAAAATTAAATTTAATTAGAAAAATGTGGGAAAACGTTTGAGAAATTAAGGCATTACGAGGGCGGCGCCAATGGTTGTCATAATTAATCTCTTCAGTTTTCGTCTCAGTGAAAAAAAAATTCGTCTACGAGAACATAAAGGGTCAAGGTCATGTATAAATTCACACGTTAGAAATTCATTTTTTTTTCTTCAAAATATGGCTCAGCTAAATAAATGAGAATTATCTCACATTTTATTGAATTATCGGGTTGAATGACAAAGCTGGCTTGGGAAACAGACCGATTGCGATACCCCCCCATTGGAAATTTACCGGTGTTAGTACCGACCGTGTTCCACAGTGCAGAGGGCCCTGTATTTTTTTTACAGTATTTTAATGCTTATTTTCACGTAATAAATGATCATCCTGCGCAAGCGGTTTTCAGCACTCAATATTGTTTGTATTCCAATTTCAGCTTGTGTTAATTACATTATTGGAGATTTTTCTTTTATTCCAAATATTTCAAATAATAAAATACAAATTATTCCGTTTTGTAAAAATAGTAATAACTTTTTATTTTAATTCCGATTAACATGAAACTTTCAGTGAGTTTTTTCTTTATTCAACCTCATTTTTTGGGGGGACAGACATAACATTTTAGTATTCAGTGTTGTCCACCAATTTTGTTGTTGTTCTGGAAAAGGTGAAAACCGTGAAGGAGCATTATTGTATTTTTTTAGACCCAGTTCATAAATTTCCCTTAAAAAGTAAACAGAACCATCCTTGCACTTGACCAAAAGTGTTGCTGATGGATTATTAATCTAAATTGTATAATCTCCGATATCCCGTGTGAGAAATCAGTTGATTGATTGCATCATTCATTCACAGGTAACCACCACCACCTCAAATATCTTGCTTCATAACCATGGAGATATGATCACCACACTCTTCAAACAAATCAGTCAAATTGACTAGACCAGTAGTCAGCTGGGAGCAACTGATATGACAAATCACTGATAGTCACGTTTCTGACATATATATTCTAGTCAGAAATAACTCTGTTCTAGTAAAATAAAATAGAGCCAAATATGACTAAATGACAGTTGCACCCAGCTGACCCTATTAACTAGTCATTTTTACTGATTTGGTTTAGAGTGCATACATGACCTAACGAATGGTAAGTCTGATTCAAAACCACAAGCCCATAACTTTACAATACATAGGTGTATAACGTTTTCTCTTCTAACCCTATACATACCAACAACAACAAAAAGTCAAACATGATAATCAGCTTCAGTACGTTTTTTTGGAGAATATAGGATACTTATACCATTTAATAATCACATCTTAACACTTATACAGAATCGAGAGAGAACGGAGTGTGCGAGCATTTTTTTGTACCATTTTTTTACAATTGAAAATCACATTTTGTAATAGATTTTGACATAATATTCAGAAAATCATTTCACATGCAGTCCCTTTTCCTTTCCTTTACTTCCTTTTGCTCTTTTTTTGGGGGGGGGGGGTCGTAGTAGAATATTATATTTTTCAAATTTATCTATCTTTTTTTTTTTTGGGGGGGGGGTTGGGGTCAAGTGCCCCCATCCATCTATACCACAGTTTCATAACATGAATGTGGATGAATAATAATCTATATCATCTTATTTTGCTATCGCATGATGTCTAAAAATTATTTTGTTCGAACACAGTCAGATGTATTCTTTCTTTCTTTCTGTTTTAGTCATTTGTCAGTATTCTCCCCAGCGTAGAAAAATATGCAAATATCATAGTTTTTAACTTTTATAGAAATTATTTTCAATGCAATTTCAAAATAAATGTTCATAATAGGCCTATACGCCTAAACGTGGGATTTTAATATAATTACATATTTAGTCATATTCTTTTCGCCATAGCCAGAGAAACTGGATACACTATTTGTAAGTTTGTACATCCAAGAATACCACGAGTAAACGTCACATAATTGTCTGTCACTCCTTTACGGCCTACTCATATCCACTGCGAAGGGAAGGGGTCAAGTTCTATAAAGATATCACCACTGTATTTTCCTATAATAGTACTACTTTCCTGGACCTTTCAACACAAAACACGAACCGTCAATACATCGTCAGCTCGAACTCTAAAACAAAATCTCTTTGGCCCGATTCTATTTTAAGTGAAGAGTAAAAAAAAAAAAAAAAAGCCAGGCCCCTCGGAGGGATTGTTACTACACGTGGCTAACATACGATACAAGATCTATTTTACAGTGCTATGGGACATTAATACAAGTGCAAACCTTGGTCCTGCGGTGTAACGTAGGAGATAATGATAGATATTTACAATTGATCAACATGATTTTGTAGTCTTACAGTTTTGCTTAATGGAACAACAATTTGATTGAATTTGAATTTATTGATAAACTTCATTCACTTGACATGAACACTTTGTTTTATGATATAAACAATGATAGCATGAAAGAAATACAACAGAAATGTATCAAACAATTTTTATCACGTATACTTTGAATTGAATGGATTTTTAAACAAAATCACCACCTGGTTGTATTTCTACTTTTAAATTGCACACGTCCTTCAGCTTGAAGACTGTGAAAGTAATTACAGAAAGGTGAATATTATAGGGAAATAAGTACATGTACCGGTATTTATCTTTCTGTAAAATAAGTTATTAGGATTTCCAATGTGTCATAAGTATAGGCCTATTTGTCTGCATATTCCATTATGAAATAAGCTCCCAGTTTCGACTTATATTTGAATAGAGCGAGTATGATAATTTGCTCTTGAGAAACGTCAAATATCCTATAGGCAAATTCATGGAAATGCCTGGCTTTTTTCTAAAAAAAAAATCATAAATAGTTCGTATCATTCTGCCCCCTCCCCCCAAAAAAAAAATGTCACGAAATATTCACTGACTAAAAGTAAAATGGGCGAGTTTACAATATAGGCCTACCTGTAAAACTTCAAATATAATTCAGTGGGGTCGTTACTGCTTTACAAGCCGAGTTCATGATTAAAGTGACGTCACAATGTGACTGATTACACGAAAACAGATGAAGATGGTAAATAAATGAACCATGTATGAGTCAAGGTTGTCTCATCGCCCTGTGTGTGAATCATTGGAAACAAGCAATGTGATGCTCTTTGCGTCTCTTGTCCTGAAACTCAGGCGCTACGTCAGAAGAAAGAACTACTTGTACTATCATAAGAAGTAGTTGTAGGCTTGGTTTCTATCATCTGTTATTAGTTAATATTGTTGTTGTAATTATCACTCATTATTATTATCATCGTCATTATTATTATTATTACTATTATTTCATTATTACTATTATTTCATCATTATTACTTGTCACATGCCGTTGAATAGCCTAGGGAAATTATATTTTCCAATTGGAATTTATGTAGTATCGATCCTCAAGAAGGCCCTGTAAATCAACAGAAATATGACCATGAAAAATGTAGCTAGTTGAAAGTAGCTATGCTTCTCTGTTTAATCATGAATCCTACTAGGATCCATGGTTTAATACTGTTTTTTCGATTGTTTACTACTAACATCACTTTAATTTTTTAACTCTATTTTTGTGTCTTGGTTCTCCCGCCTATACAGGTTGCACGGGCCTAATCACAACTGGCAGGCAAAAGATATTCATTCGAGCCAACCCATTGCTCAGTTTTTAAATTTGATTTTGCTGATTGACAAAAATGAATGAATACGACTGACAATCTAACACTGATTCTAGGGAGGGTACCTACTGAACTTCCTTTTTCCAAATTGGAAAGATATATATCACCACTATGGAACTATATTTTTACTGGCGGAAGAATTAGGGTCATTTTACTCAAGTGATGAATTTGATCCCGTCAGGTGTAGTCTTCATAAATGCTGATTTATTTTTCAAATGAGCCGGTCGAGGTACCGTTTTCTGGACAGATATGGAATGTCAGACATCGATCCTATCCACTGGTAGTAAACATTCAACCCTCGAATTTCCTCCTTATTTTTTATGAATTCTTTTTAAGTGCCACTTTAACACACGAGTCTATGGGAAATGAATTAGGCCTGTGTGCCCTATACAGTAGGCCCTATCTTGTATAGAGTGTGTGTTGATCTACGTGAGATTGGGTTAGTTGATAGACGCGAGGCTTAGTACCCGACCAACTCCGGATTTACGAGCCCGCCGGAAACCATATGCCAAAATTTATAACCATGTGGATATATCAAAATGCATGTCTGTGCCTGGATCCTGTTATAACTGATTATGAAAAATCTGATGTCATGGTGATATTGGGAAAGAAATAGTAAAAAAGAGAAGGTATCCCGTGAAAAGCCTTACTTCATCCATTTTTGCCTGCTGCCTCGTATTTTATTTTTGCTTATATTTCCCATTTTGTTTGCCTTCCCTATTTTTTTCATAAGTTGTATCGAATTACGTTGTTTTGTATAATTCTTTGTTTTCATATTTTTCCCTTTAATGAAACATAGAAATAACATTTTCCATGACATTTTACAAAGCATATCAGTGAAGTAAAGGAGGGAAAGCGTGTCATAGAATAACTGATATAAAACTATACATGCCAGTGTAGAAAATTTCTGATTTCTTGCGTATTCAATATGCGCATCGTTGCAAAGGCTGTAATAGGCCTATATGACGTTGGAGCCCATTGGATATGGGGCCTGAGTTTTTAAAAGGGCCATCATGTTAGCTCCAATTAGCAAGTGAATTTTGGTTTAGAAAATGTAGGGTCTACTGTTCGTATACTTGACATTCAGATTTAATGATGATAAATGCAATTCAATTCAATTTCACTTTTAATCTGATAAGTACAGATAAAACGAAAGAATGAATAATGGATAATTGTCAAAAGCAAGAACACATAATTATGATTATATCTATTTGAAATAAATAAACAAGATTATTGATAAGTAGAGGTAAAACGAAAGAATGAATAGTGGATAAATGTCAAAAGCAAGAACACATAATTAGAAGAATATTTATTTGAACAAATAAACAAGATTATTGAACGGAAGAATAAATCAATTATTGATGGATGAATAGATGAATGAATGAATGGATGAATGAATGGATGGATGAATGAATGAATGAATGGATGAATGAATGAATGGATGAATGAATGAATGTAGGAGGAATGAAGGGACAAAAAAATAATATGATTGAATGGATTATGAAAATAAAAATGATTTAATCAACAGAACGAATAGGCCATACAGTGTTCAGAAATTCACATCGACCACGTGAGTTAGTGCTAAGTCTGGCTGCATCCAACAATCCACCCCTTCCCTGATTGATCAGTCCATTTAATAACAGGAATTATATACATTATTTTTAATGAAAAAAGGGGGTATGCCCGTATGGGGGCGTTATGACACCATCAACACGTTATATCCGGAAGTGTGTCTTGTGCAATGTGACAAAACAAAAATTATAGTTCTACCACGTGATTTTATTTAACTGATAAAAAATACGCCCATTTGAAAAGGGGAGTTGAACACTGCGTTGACCTGCATGGCTTGAGTTCATTCGGCGTTCATGATAATTACATGAAATAAATCGACAAGGCGCAAATCACAATAAGTTACACCCCACCCTACTATTTTTTTTTCTTTCTTTTATATTAGCTTGGCTATATGAACTTTATGTGCCAGGAAATCAATGTTAAACATACTGTGTACAGTTTAATCATTTTTTCCCTTTAAACCCTGTTTTCTATATAAAAGCGATTTAAAAAATGAGTCTTAATATTCATTGTAAGCAAAACAAGACCCCACCCCCTTCAAGCCTGAAATAGAAATATATCAAGGGGGAAAGGGTGGGCAGAAATATTGCAGTCACTTTTTCAGATTGGATTTATTCAAACACCAAATCCATGGAGAATATTCATAATCATCGATATATCTACATTCATGATGATGTACTAGTAATAATAAAAATGTTCAAAGGCTATGGTGTCCCCAAAACGACAATTATTATCACCACATGGACCCCCCCCCCCCCCCCTCCCCACCAGACCAGTGTACGAGGGCATTGGTGAATGCGGGGAAGGGTGACACCAATAGTATCATGTGTCAATGTTTATGTAGAAAACAAATACCATGGTGGCGCAGGGTCCCAGGCATCATCCTGAAAGAATATACTGTTAATGAGAGAAGATGTACACAATCTCTTCTCTTGTGTCTTCACATCCGATACCTGTAACTTTCCTTTTAATATTACCCTACTAAAGTGTACTATATAGAGGGCCATTTAAAGGGGAATGAAACCTTTGGAACAAATAGGCTTGTGTAGAAACAGAAAAATCAAAGAATAAGAATAAAGAAAGTTTGAGAAAAATCAGACAAATAGTGAGAAAGTTATGAGCATTTGAATATTTCAATCACTAATGCTATGGAGATCCTCCCACTGGTCACTGATGAATAACTTTCCCTTTGGTGGACTATAAAATACCCTCAAAATGTCTCTTTTTGCTTTTTCTTATGATGATACAAACTCTTTATCCATGATGCATTCTTAAAAAATATGTATTACATGCCCTCATGTAGAAAGAACACATGATTTATGGATAGATGTGATAAAAGAGGCAATTCAAGTGAAATATATACTAAAGTAATGGGGAGAGTTGTTCACAAGTGACATCACACATCTTTGTCGCATTGCCAATTTGCTATCTCCATATAGCATTAGTGATCGCAATATTCAAATGCTCATAACTTTCTCATCATTTGTCAGATTTTTCTCAAACTTTTGTTGATCTGTTTCTTTGATATTTCTGTTCTCACACAAGCTATCTTGTTCCAATGGTTTCATCCATAGAACCATCCTGTTTATTTTCAATATTATCAAGGAAAAAAGTGTAACAGTAGGCCTATGGTATAAGCTATGTGTTTTACTTATCTTATTGAAAAGTAGAAGTGTTTTCGGGAAATTTAAACTAAACAATGACTATCAGATATAGCATAATTATGTAAATTGGGAAAAGTCAAAAGCATCGCGGAGATACGTATATAATGGGACTGGAGATCGTTTTGGTTTCAAGACGCATATTTTATTCCCAAATTTCAATTAAGATCAAAATTCTAAAACATTCGACCCTAAATAATTAGATGTTACAAGGCCTCGTGCAATTAAGTATATATGATGTAACAAGTCACATGTTTGTCGAACATCATCATGCAGATTGAATCAGAATTTTATAGACCATTAATTTGACAACATAGTATAGGCCTAGGACCTCTTTCATATCCACAAAGCAATGAAAATGTCAAAGGTATGAACTGATTTCGAATCCTAAAATGGGTCGATATATATCGATATGACATCGATCTCTAAATTCCATTTTCAGGTTCAGAAATCATGCTTTTTCCACTCGAACGAATAAAAAAGCGCCCCAAAACCAAGCCTAAGAAAAGAAAGGGGAAAAACGTTTACAATAGATTACCACATAGGAAGCATAATTTTTCGGGGGGGGGGCAAACGAGAGAGCAAGGCGACAAAGCTTATAATGGGGGAGCTTTGCATTAAAGTAAAATTGAAGATTTCGTGCTTGCACTTTTGGTGAACTTTGTGAAATAAGTTTCTGTAGAAAAATGGGGCAACTGCCCCCTGCCCTCCCCCACTCCTGGGTACAAGGCTCTGTAAATAGACATGGGTCTATATTTCACTAAGGGTCAATATTTCACAATGTTTTAACAGGAGCGAAAGAAACAGATAACAGCACCCGTCATCCAGACTTTTACCATGGACCTACTAGCAAATGCTTTTAGGTGTCATATATTAACAAGAAATTCATCTCTTTATTTGACTGTGCCCATGTACCAACCAATCATTTCGCTAACGATATTTAGAGAAGACAGAAAGTCCTTTCAACCAGGAAAACGAGGTATTATTATGGCAAGGCAGGATGGAACGAAGTCCGTAATGATGATGTATCGGACCAGCTGGCTCGCGCAGCTGAGAGAAAAGCAAGCGAGAAATTTATTAGCACTCCAGAGAAAAAAACGTCCATATTTACAACTTCATGGTTATTTCCTCAATAATACCCCTCATTCATGTAGCCAAAACCCAAATAAACTGACCACACACACACACATTATGACACGTGAATGTAATGTGCCGGATGAGAATGGGGGTTGTTTGGTAGTTCGACGATAGGAATGGTAACGACCATGGCGTTGAAAGTTTGAAAACAAACCCCAATTAAAATAGTGGAGCCGCAGATGGCCCGGTGAAAGATTATCGCGCGCACGGGGACCAGAAGATTTCGCTTACGACACACACCAAAATGGTCCTCGTGCGAGGTTCTTCTAAAATATGATAATAATGATGAAACTTTCTAAAATGGTACTTCATTCATTACACTGTCTATTCAAATATTATATAACCAACAAGTTATTCACATTTTTATAGCACAAAAATAAACCAGTAACAAACTTTTTCAGATATTTTCCTAATAGCTCTCACCGAAGTCTGTAAGTGATTAACGTATGTGCAACCAATAGTGACAACCAAAGTGATATCAATGAGCAACGCATTGGAAATACAAGAAATACTCTAAATAATTAAACTTGGACTACAAATCTTGGAATCTCATTTTGTAAAATAGTGTTTACAATATGAGTGAGTTTATTATTCGACTTGAAATCGCCATCCTAACAAACAAGTCTTGAAGGAATAAAAGACTGCTGATATAATACATTTGTGTTAATTATGATTAGTTGTTGTTTGGTTATCACTTTTCTCGGAAGTGCCCTCGCACGAGTGCAGTTGCGTGTGTGTTTAGTACACCTTTTTATACTTTCTTTGCGGGTTATTTTTCTTAACTTATGCTAAATTGCTATTGAAGATATACTTACATGTAGCATAGATCCATAGTTTTATGTGGAGTGGGGTATTACGAATTATGGATTTTATTACACTTCAGTGATGATGGTGATGATGATGATGATGAAATTTTGTGTCTGTTACTCCGTTTAAAACCAGAAGATTTATGAATAATACATGTATTCAATTTATTTTGTATTATAAAAAAATAGATGAAAAAATAAATCTTTTGAAATTAAAGCAGCAAGTATAGCAGACCTGTAGTATGTAGGGCCTAGAAAAGTTACACGAGACATATACGTTTGCAGGGAATCCCTGACCACATGTTCCGAATACTTTCCCGGGATAGTTTCAACTTCCAACTTCGGAGAATCAACCGTACTTTTATTATATTTTCCCTTCCTTTTGTTTCAAGGTAGTAGCAAAATGACAGAGGGTGATTTGGCCTTGAATGGTGAATTTAGAAACAAAGGAAATGGTGGCTTCTTTTTTTTTCGGTTCCTCCCAATAACAGCCGGATACAGAGTCAGCTATTGGTAAGCACGCAAGCGAGAGCTTCCACGAATCAAAGGAAAACGGTAGGCTCACATCATGGAGCTAAATAGCTCTATGCTCACATCATCATTGGATGAGCAGGCTGAGAATGGACAACACAAGATATATATATAGATTTATCGTTGTGTTGTGTCCTTCCAAATCACGTTAGAGTATTCTCCTAACTTGGGGTTATTATCCACTTAATACCATGCTGCAAGAATGTATTTTTTTCAAAACTTACGGAAAAAACCCCTCATAATAGGATTGTAATGCTACCATTTTGTCCTGCAAGAGTATTATTATAGACGTATTCTTAATCATTTACTTATATTGCAATTGACAATGAAACTTTTCCCAGCATGCTCGAAAGTCCAAGAAACGCAGATGAGAATTTTAGCTGGAAAATAAAAATGAACTTATAGGACCTCAGTAAAAATATACTAATGTATCTAGGCCCAACCACTGAATACAATAATCCTATTTGAAGCTTGTTACTCAGTCGAGTAACAATTTTGCCATTCATTGTAGGAGGGGGCACGTGTCACATGATTTGATTGTTCAGAAATTTTCCAAGGGAAGACCAATAAATTGTCCGAACATTGCTCCGTTTCGAAAATTCATATAATTCATGGGCACCCATCATTGTCCCCGGGCATTATCCTTACATTTCCTCCGCAATATTCTTTAGGTTGAAGAATGTAATGAAAAGCCATAATCAGACATATTTTCCAACACTGGATATTCGGATAAATATTACATGGAGTTGGGAGTATATAGATTATGTATGTTTAAATAGCAAAATATATTTAATCCTGACACACTGTACAAAATATTGGGTAAAACTTTTACCACCACGAGGGTAATTATGTGTCCAACCAATTTAGGGCAGTATTTTACCCAATGCGGGAAGCATATTGTCCAGTATATAATGTACAAAAATAAGCAACAATTGGCAAAATGTTCATCACACTGGATGAATGAAAATGCCCAAAAGAAATTCCCAATGTTGATTGGACACATAATTACCCTCATCATGGAGCACTTTTACCCAATATTTTTCAGAGTGCAGAGAAGGAGAAAATGAACTGCAGTCATTCATCGTCTTTTCGTATGGGTATACCAAATTGCAGCAATGTCATGAACATCACCTCGTGAGTCAATGAGCGCTGCATACATCTCAAAGAGCATACACGAATCTAAAAACAAATCTAACGAAATGATTCAAAGTAAAACACCACAATGATCAAGATATCATTAAAATTATCATCACAATCCAAATTCTTTATCTCAGTATAAGTCTTCATGTCGATGTCTGTCTATAGATGAATATTTTAAGATGTGTTTGTTTGTCTGATATCATGTAGAGACAAGTGGTGTATATAAAGATAAAATGTTTATTGGAAAAATAAGGCATTGTGTTTTTTTTAATCTAGTGGAAAATCGGGAGATGGCACGCATTTATATCATGAGCCCAGCGGTTTAGTATTTCCAGGGAGTTGGGAGTAGATTCTCCATTTTCACGATAAATTATGCATCATACATGAATTGATAAACGACTGAAGAAAATATATGAGACATGTAAATTAAATTCTTAAAAAATAGTAATTTATAGCAGACATGGGGTATGCCTATTTAAAGTTAAAAGCGATAAAAAGAAGAATTGAACATCTTGTCTTCTTGAATAAAAAAAATAGCAAAACAGTATGAATATCGATCGCCCAATAGTGATCTCAGAAATTAAAAAAAAACTTTGACGTGAAATTGAAAAGCAAATTCGACAGTAAAAATAAAAATACTATGATTGTATTACTGTAGTGTTACAAAAAATGAAAAAAAATGGGATCAGATGTAGATGAAGGCAAATTAATTCTTCCTTGTTATAAACGATGCAAAAACAAAATCCCTGCGATAATATCCAAAATGCAGTTAACTAAGTTGTAGCACCTTTCTCTGGTCATGTGCAAAATGGCAAAGGGGACAAAAAATCAGACTTAGGGGATGACAAAAATAAAAATATTTTGATAAAAGAGGATGAAATTTATTCTGGAGTACACGTGATAACAATCGGAGTGATTTGAGGAGTATTGACTAATGATGATGATGATGATGATGATGATGGCAACATACGAACAGAATTAGCCTTCCAGCCCTTTCATTGATGAGATGTGAATTAATGACATCCCCGACCTCGCCAGGTAATAGATTTAGAAAAACGATTCCATCAACAAATCACGCGTCAAAATAAAAACACGTGAAAAGCCTTAGTGAAGAAAGTGATGCTGTTATATCATGTTGAAGAACGATGGATGTCAAACAGACAAACAAAAAAAAGGATGCGGGGTTTTCTCTCACCTGATACGGGGATTGATGCGCTGGGCTCGCGATAGTCCCGGGGTAATGGTGCAGCATCGAGGCGCTGGTGGGGCCATACAGTGAATGTTCCATCATAGCGATTGCTGGTCTAGTATCCCGCCGGAGATAGCCCGGGGAATGTCACAAGGTGGAGGCAAGAAAACGAGCGGCTTATCCCTCGATCTGTATAACAGCCGGTGGAGGAAAACCTCTTCCAAGGATATACGAAAAGAATCCCTACGCGTGGAATAATTTCTAAAAAGAAATGTTGATAAGGATTCCTAGTGATAGATTCAGGCTATGAAGAAGGTCCTCAATGAGCACTGAATCAGAGATAAAGTTATCACAAGAGATAAGAAGTCCAAAACCCAACCGGAGAAGTGATCAATGCGTCCTGAGTCAATGAGGGCGGTTGAAACAATGCTCCAAGTGAGACCGATACCAGATGAGTGCTTGATCGACATTCACGCCTGGTTTGTGTCGTCTGCTATATCGAGTGTGCCCAGTTCGCGTCGCAGTGCAGTCAAAGCTCGCTCTTGGTAGCAAGCATGCTCTTCATCACTTCTACGACGCTTTGGCCGAGGAAAGCACGGTGTTTCGATGTGGGTCGCCCTCTCTTACTTTGTTTTTATTCCACCTTCAAAGTGAACTGGTTTTTTTTTATCCCTTTCCTTAGAAAATTGAGCTAATGGACTAGTTCTTGCTCTTCTGTAGGCAGTTTGATTGCTTCATTGCTGAGAATAACATAAGAGCCCAATGTTGACAAGTCTATAGAACAAAACAAAAATAAAAATGAAAGGGATTAATTAAACAAAATGATAGAAGTCAAAATTCCTTTCGTGGGAGATTTATTAACTTGCACTAAATAAAACTTTTAGTAATCAACTCATTATACTTCTATAAGTTGTACGGCCCTCTGGCCAGCAGCCCCCATCCCCTCCTCCCCATTCCACCAACACTGCATTCACATCTGAAAAACCTCTCTTCTTCCAATCCACAACCAGCAATCATTAATCGTCGAAGTCACGTTTTTTTTGGGGGGTGGGACATTTGGAAGGGGAGGGGGGTACTGTGTATTTTTATTTTTTTGCTAAAACATATTTTGCTTGCTCGATTGATAGACAATGATATCGAAAGCGTGCTTTCAGATCACTGTAGAGCTTCTTTGTATCATATTTTGTTGTTTTGATTATTTCTGTTCTGATTTCTCATTTCATACCTCTTTTTAGGATATTCTTGCAGTTTTGTTTTCATATGTATTTTATGAGAACCTTAATCTTTAATTCTCTCTTTTTTCTCTTTGTTCCATGAACACAAACAGCGGCATGATGAAGCAAAATGAAGCCCCCAAAAGAAGCTGAATGAGATTGGGATTAGTAGGACAACCCTGAAAATTTGCAAGCAGAAGAAGCGAGTACATCTAAACAAAAATAGAATTTCAATTTAAATAACTATAACTCTGTGAGGAATATTATAGCGTGCAAATAGTCAAGCTGGTAAAAGAGCGTATCATTTTTTTTGTCAATATTCAAGTTATGTTTATGACCTTGGTATAGCTCTATGGTAATATCATGGACCATGGTAATTTATAGAAGTGCTTGTATCTCTTAGTAAATACTTCACATTTTCCCTTTTGTCAGCACTTAAAGGTTCCATCTTTATGCCTCCTCGGGTGGGGGGGTGAAGCACTGTGAGCAGGGGCGACTGTCTTCCTGTGTTTTTGAAGTGGTTGGAGAGAAGGGGGAAAGAGAAGAAAATAGAAGGAAGAAGAAAAAGGAGAATCAAAAAGAGCGTTTTGGGTCGTGTGTGGTTTTATAATACCCTTTACATCTTAGAGGGGTTTTTTTATAACAGAAGAATGGAAGAGTAATATTGTCCCAAAGTAGCACCGTCCCTTAGTTTCCTCAGTTTTACTGTATTGCTTCACATATTCCTCCTTTTTGCCTTAAAACCACGTCATGACTCACCTTGTAATGTTGTTGTGGGTTTTTGATAATTTAATCAGTAATGGTACCATTTGTAAGCTCCGTTTTTTTGTTGATGTTTCTTTTATTTTTGGTCTACATACGGTATTATATTATATATACATATATATTTATATTTAAACACACCTTTAGAATACCAATGACTTTTTAAGTATTTGTTCTTTTATTCTGCGTCATATGTGTCGTAGAATGAATTTGTATGTCTTCAGATGCCAGCATATTATATTCATTTATGTATTCATTTTGTTTACGCGTCTCTATTAAAATATGGACATAAAAACAATTATAACAGCTTTGGCGTTCTTCGGCGTTAAGTGGCTCATTAAAATCACGAAAGTAAACACAAATATTAATGCATTTTTGATGACTTTCCAAGATTATCCACAAAACGCAAGCTCGGGACCGTTGGGAAAATAAGTGCGTTTAAACACAACTATATAAAATATCACGGGTATGCCCCAAAATAATGGGTTTATTCCCAATTCGTCTAATGCCAATTCGTCCAATTGCCAACTCGTCTGCTATCATTTTGGTCTTCCATCAGTTCGTCCACTCACCACATGGTCTACTTTCATCTAGTGCCATTCCGTCTAATAACCAGTTGGTCCAATAGCCATTTAGTCCAAATACCATTTGGTCTAATTCGACTAAGTGTTATACATTGTGCAAAATGAATGAAAATGAAATGGATAAAGACAAACTGGTTATGAGACGAAATGGTCATAGACGAAATGGCGATTAGACAAAGAGCTAATTGGACCAAATGGTTAATGGATCAAACGGTTGTTAGACGAAATTTTGATGGGAAGAATGGCATTAGACTAAATGAAAGTAGACCATGCGGTGAGTGCAGGGGCGGATCCAGGATTTTTAGAATGGGGGGACACATTTTTCCGAGGGAAATTTGACAAGCAAAGAAAAGGGTTTTAACCAAAAATTAAAGGGATTTCATCCGCGAAAAAAATTGACAAGCAAAAAGAAAAAAAGTTCATCACTTTCAAGGGGGAGGGACACGGTTCTGTTTTAACGGCTGTGCCCCCCCCCCCCTGGATCCGCCAGTGGGTAAGTGGACGAGTCATGCGAGTTGGCAGTAGATGAAATGACAATTTACCCTCCTGATTGGCTGAAAATTAGATTGCGACTGATATTTGGAGTAAGCTTTGATTGCAAGTTTGCAACCATTTCTGTCTTGTGGGCGTTGCAAAAACTTGCGATCAATCGCAAGTTTACTTTTGGTCCCTTAATCAATCATAAGTTTTTAAATCATGTACAAATTCATGATTGATTGCTTATCTGTTCCTTGAAACATGGAGTGTAATCTCATTTGCTACAATTAAAATTGCTTTATCAGTTCACCACCCCCTTGGTTCGAGTTAAATTAGTTGAAAATACCATGGGAGCCTGCTAATCATAATTATTATCTAATCCATTAATTATGCATGTTTCATTTTGAGAATGCCTATAGTGTTAAAAATAGATATCAAGATCAGAACCAGTACAGATGCATCAGTTTAAATCGGAATGCACACTCAATATGGTCCGTCAAACATGCAGTTAATTTCTGTTATTATAAATCATAGGTTTTAATATTGAATATGAATTGATATATGTCTTATACAATCTATATTATTTTTTTCATTCGGATTACTTGTTTCGTGTTCAATACTTTCAATTTGGTCGATCGTGTATTGGCTTTATGTTATTCAGGTCACTGATCTGGAGGTAATTGTCAATTCGTCTACTGCCAACTCGTTCACTCACCATTCCGGTCTATCTTCATTTAGTCTAATGCCATTCCGTCTTTCAACCATTTGGTCCAATCATCACTTCGTCTAATCACCAGTTCGTCTTTGACCATTTCGTCTCACAACCAGTTGGTCTAATATCTATTTTATTTTCATTAATTTCGGCCAATTAACACTCACTTAGTCCAATTAGACCCAAAAAAGGACGAAATGGCAAGTGGACCAACTGGTCATAAGACGAGTTGGTAATTGGACGAATTGTCATTAGACCAATCGAAAATAAATCGATCTGTATTCTTAATACAAGTGGAAAGAGCAGTCTGTGATCTGCATGGATAGTGTCGATAGTTCAGATATTGAACTAGAGAGGGCGGAATTCATGAAACCCTTCTGATACAAACCTCGTGAATCAGCAGAGTATTACAATGATACTGCATCATATTTATATAGTGCATGACCTTATAAAGAGTGATATGCATTTCAAGATTCTAACACATTACCTAACTATTTTGTTTTTTTACAGCTAATCAAAATCTTCTTTCAAAGTCAGTTATCTTGTTTTTGTTATTATTTCATGTAATGTAAGAGGACGCATATCGGCAAGTCCTGATATAATATATATTTATAAAAGAATACCTTAGCTATCCCAAGAAGAGGTTTTACTTAAAGGCAAAGTGCACTCCAACAAAAAGTTGATTAGAATAAAGAGGGAAAAAAAAAAAAAAAAGAATGCCTACGCCTGGAAATGTCATCGTTATCGCAAGGAAAAGATGGATCTTAAAAAAACCCAGTGATATTGAAATGAAATCAATTCCTACCAGACACCGACTTACCGCCCCTGTGTCGAGCGTGGCAAATGCAGATTAATGTATTGCAAGAGGTTGTTAAAAGTTTACTTTCTACATTTGACTATAGTAAGAAGAAAAATCAGAACTCTTTTGCAAACTTGGCCATGAAGTAAAACAGAATAACCACCCTACATTTTGATTCTTGTTGGGGAAGTCTACTGCAATATAGCATTGATATCATCTTCATACGTTGAGGGGCTTCCTTTTGGGTATTACGGTAGGAGTTTAATTCTTTTGTAATTACTCCCGTCGGGAGTTCAACCAAATGATATATCAATCAAGGCAGCACCACACAATCGGACTTCTTCTTCTTTTCCATTGTTTCCGCCATCCATCTCAAATAATAATGGCCGGTGTGAGATTGTAACAGTCGTGCCTTTGGCGTAACAATCCCTTGTCTAATTAAGGGTAGATGGCTCGTGCTAATGATCTAAGAGTCACTTGATGATTGTCTTGAAGTGATGGTAATGATTGCTAAGGACGCCTTTCCTTGCGTAATAATAGGGCTTGTCGTGCCTGTGGGGTTAAATCCCCTCTCTTAAGTCATCATATAGGTTTAATGAGTGGTGATGGTCTCAACAATAAAGCACTACCGTGGTGTTCTCTGTGACCAAAGCCACTGCAAATATGTGGGAGTTTATTATTTTATTTTTTTAATTTTTTTTCATTCTAAAAAGAAAAAGTTTTTATTTATTAATTCATTTATCTTATTTTCTATTTATTAATGTTTTTGTGGGGGGATTGGTAATAAGTTGTTTAACAAAACAAAATTAAAATAAAGATTAAAAAATGTTTTGGTATTTGACTTTTTCATCGGAGGAAATAATCGACTGATGTACTACCACTCTCGCATCGCATACGTATAGCAGGCCATAAAGAGTATAGTTTCAATAAATAATATTGACAATTTGAGCATGCCTGAAGTAGATACAGTCGGACGCAATTAAAATGTGAAAGTATTGGTATTTTATTCATAGAATAAACTAGTTCGTAGTTAATTCATGGGCAATTTTGGTCAAATGACCTTTCATTTCTTTCATCATGATAGGCAGATTTCAAAGCAAGATATTACGTAAGCTTGCCTTACATAGCAGGATGAAGAAATTGAATAGACCAGGTGACTAGAATAGCACACCAATGAACACTTAATGAAGGTATTTTTGCATTCCTATTTTGAATGCATATCTTAGCATGTTGCACAATGTACTTGACAACTGTAAAATACCAGTCGTTCGTGGAAGCATTGTTGTTTTTTGTGGATGTAAATGAAAACGACAATTCAAAAGAATATATGAATAATCAAGACATCAAAGTTGGTGCTTATCTCATTAGATTTTAAAGCACCATGTCACTTTAGTACAAATGACCTTCTTCTGATCATGCGTAGAATCTTTTGATCATGCGCAGAAAGGAACTACGAACTGGCTATGTCCCCATGTAGGAGAAATAATTAATTTGTTTTCGATAGACAGGGATATATATTAAGTCGAGGCGTAATTTCTTCGTTGGAAAGAATTCCAGCGAATAGGCGTCATAATTATGGATCCAGAATTTTATAAATGGGGAGGGGGAGAGAAAGGGGTCCAAACTTTTAGCATTTCCTGATAATTAAACAAGAACCTCGCATTAAAGGTCTGAAAAGCAAAACATGATGATGATAAAAGTTTTCACTTTTACAGGGAGGGTTTCCCATTTCCCAAAAAGAACAAAGGCAATGTATAAGCCTATAAATAACCGCGCCTATATTACCCCCTTTATGTTTTAATATATTCACATCACATTTTATAATCTACGGTGTATGTATATGATTAGAGAATTTTCATTTTATCATTTACAAATATCGGAGTATTAAAGATATCAGCTGTGTGGGCCCCTTCATGAAGAATCCACATGGTGAATCATGTACCTACTAGCAGGTCCATGGTGAGATCTACATCATCGCATAACATCTCCATCTATTTCGCGTTAAAGGCAATGAATGTATACTTCGCCAAACTTTGACCCAGCCCCTATGGGGTCAACCGCAAATAAGCCACTTTTCTTTTTCTGCAAGTTCATTCATCATCTTTATGCCAGCTCTCGCATATTCTAAATAAACATTTTCTGCGCATAAACTTCGCCGGAAAGTTATATATACAAGGGCATGGAAAGCCGCGGTGAAGTGCAGTTTGGACCGCATATCTATCAATTTCGTTGGTAAATATACTAACTTGTATTAGAGCTTTGGATTTTGCAGCACCTTGAGAAGAAAAAGAATCCTTATCTACCTTCATATAGATAATATGCCTGAGAGTACTGAGGTGTAGATAAATAAATTAAATGAAACGCATAAACTTCATAAGCATGCACAGTAAAAGAAAAAAAAGCACATTGTTTAAGCCTGTCACAATAAGCTGTTTAAACTTTTTAAACAACTTGTTTAAAAGTTTAAACAATTGTTCAAAAAGCTTTAATAATTGTTTCAAATATTTAAACAATAGTTGTTAAAGTGACGAGTTATAGCAACGTGCTTAAAATTTTAAACAACGTTTTTACAGTGTAAGGCATTAATGCACATGGCAACTTTGGGATAATTGTTTGGTAACCATGGTGATATGTTATTTACGTTATGTGATTTGCAATATCTTCTCTAGATTTTTGAAAAAGTATACATTTCTGCCATGTTTATTGACCTTTGACCTTGCCCAATTGACCGAAAATTCTACTTACATGATTGATCGTTCATTTGATTTTGAAAATTGATAACCAAATACAGAAATTATGTTTACTCTCGAAATGGGAATAATAAACTGTTTTTCGTTATTAACGCCCCTCCCCCTAATGTCAAGCAAGTAAAATTGGTACTCACGTATGCATTTTGTTATTTCTCTTGACACCATCCCACAGCAGACAAGCCACCCCCCCCCCCCCCTCCTCCAACAAGAAGGACTTAAGAGCCTTTAGGCCTATTACTGAATTTACTTCTTGCATTGTCATTATCCTTATCCACCCCTCCCCTCCCCTTGATAGTGAGACGGATGTGAAAGTACATTTTTTTTTATACAAGTAGCCCTGTTTGACTCAATTTGATAGCATGGATTGAAGAATAATGGTTTGTATTTTGTGGCCGGATATCCGATGACTTGATCTGCAGGAGGCGGTTAGGCGCCACCAACCCGACCCTGAACTTGGGTCAGAGTGAAACTCGGAAGCCAGTAACGGTCAATTTCACACGAGAGCTATATAGAAGTAATACGTTTGGAGAGTGCTCTTCAACTTTATTAAATCGGAATTTTGATATAATTCAACGCCAGCCGGCTATTAATTAAAAATAAAAAGTAAAAGTACAGAGTGACCTGGTAGATTCGCTTGGTCAGTTTGTCAGGATGGTGATTGTCTGGAGACCTCCGAGATCACCTCCGGGTGGTCAACCCCACTACATAATTTTCATACCAAGAAAACATAAAGAAATCAAGAAATTGGGTTAACCTCCTATTCGGCCCATTCACCCTTCCTTCCACTTAGAGCAAAAGAGGAAAGGCAAACTATTTGGAAAAATATTCTTGGATTAATTATGTTAATACCTATTGGTATCTCTTCGAAAAGGAAACGGCTTGAGGAAATTCCATGATATCATCCAAATAAAGTATTTTCCGTGTTCAAGATGAATGATTGTGAATTCAGGAGGGGTCCATCTAGTGAGTTAGATAGCCTGGGTATAGGTCGAATGCCCATGTGGACTGTAACGACAAGTTAGACTGCTCACTGACAGATTAAAAGGTTTTACTGAGGTGAATACTAAATTATGTAATTTCTATTCAGGGGCGGTGCTATAGATAGTGGGAGGAGCATCCATCCTTCTGATTAAAAAAATAATAATAACATAAAAAAGAAGAATGGAGAAAACAAAAGCAAAAGAAGACATGGAATGAAGAAATTCTCAAAAAGATGTGAATAAAGATGCTACCTTTATTATAACCCTTAAAAAATCCCATGCCCTGTACCTGTCGCACCCCCCCCCCTTTTTGTGTGTGTGTGTGGGGGGGGTAGCTTTAAACCACCAGAGGCAGGGGGTAGTACTTAATATGACAATAATATGTAAATTTCAATTTTATTCCATTAACTCTACTTTGTATTTCTTCTTCTATTAATCCTTTTTTCGTCTCGATTTCTTTCTTAATTTACGTATTTGCTGATTATTCGTAAAGATATTTTCATCGCATTTTTTTCCGTTTCATTCCTAATTCGATATAGGTCATAAATCATCATTCATTATCAGAAATATATACACATACAGGGGAACCGTGAAGGGCGAAGAAATAAAACTTTTGAGCTTGTTTTCTTCGTCATGTCAATGCCATATCCTGAGAATAGCTGTTATCTCGCGTTTGCACCGTTTTTATACAACCAATGAACTTTTATTTTTTTTCCTTTGTAAGATTTAGTCACCTTTATCACCTCATCTGTGCGCTTAGCCCTGTGCCGATCTCTCAGAATTAACTCTCTTTTCGAGCCCCCAGATGTGCAGGCTTTAATTCTTTGTTCGTCCTGGAAAATAAGAAGGAAAAAAAAGCTCATGAACAGACAAACTGGCTGACATGTGTTCCAACATGGCGTTTGCTCACCGGGGCAGGCCTGGCGACGGAAACGGGCAAGGTCCCGTCTCATCTCACCCGCTCAATTCACATCTGTCTATTATCCTTGGGATTTGTTTCTCGATAGACACGCAGGAAGATTTCACTTTTCTTTTCGAGAAAAAAAAATAAAATCAAACTTCCCCTTCTCCCGGCACGGATAAATTGATTATCAAACCGTGTCGATATGAAAATTAGGCCTGCAAGTCTTATAAAGAACATTAAACTATTGTTGACATTCACTTTGGAAATAAGGTAATGGGTGACCCCAACAGTTAGACGCCCAATAAATATTTTAAAAGATCACGATAAAGACGCTTTGCTATGGTCATTGTCGCAAATCTTCTGGCATTTCCAAGCAGCTAGATTATGCGTCCAGGGCTTAGCTCATTTTTACCGACAAATTCAAGGCATGTCAAAATAGCTTTGAGCGCATCCGCATCCAGCAGATAGAATGAGGTTTCGTTTGTTGGTAGTAGCATGAAGTGGAATAAAATCGTCGTGCTTTCTAGAATAAAGAAAACGAGTAAAAGGGAACGTCCAAATGAAAACTGAGCACAAATAGGCCTAGCCTTTTTAAAACTATGAAGCTTGATGTGAGTAAAGCCGGTGGATTATGGGATTTGTAAGAGTCGGGGGAGAGTGTATTAGTATCACAAACTATCTGATTGGTGAAACTGATCCCTTTGAACTTACCCCACCCCTCCACGCACACACACACCCTCACACACAAACGCTCTGTAACACACCCACGTAATATCTCTATTACACTGTAAAAACTCGCGGTGTTAAAACTGACACCAATTGGTGTTAATAGAGGACCACATCCTGAGGTGTTAAAATTACACCCTAGAGATTAAACGTAACACCAAAGAGTGTAAATGTAACAACAAAAGGTGTTGTAATAACACATATAGGTGTAAAACTAACACCACCAATTTAACACCGGTGTAAAATAACTGGTGTGGTCCTCTATGTACACCGGTTAACACCACAGTTTTTCTTGTGTACACACCCTTATTCCAACGCACACACGCACACAAATAAACACTCTTTTTTTCTCTCTCTCTCACTAAATTCCCCTTATTCCTCCTCTTTTCTCTCCCCACAATGTCCTTTAACAAACGTTTCTTTCTCCACCCACCGACATTTCACCCGCTTTATCTATTGCTTTGCTTTTTGAACTTCTCTTTTAATCCCTTCCCTCTGTTCCCCTCGCTCCTCTTTCATGTCCCACACCCCCCTGACCGATCACTTTTCCTTCTCCCGCAAGTTCTACCCTCCGACCTTCGACCCCTTTTCATTTTGACTTGAAGGTCAATTAAGTGCACACCCTAACAAATACTTGAATCCAATGAATATAGAAGAATCAAACAAGCATAACATTGAACATTCATTTTCACCAATATCGGATGTAATAACTCGCTCGTCCATTCATTAATTACATTAATTTCAAGATATGCCATTTTCAAATTTCCGCTCTTTTTTTTTAGAAAACAGTGATCTACCCACATCTTTTGGCGTATATGCAAATAATGGAGCAATTAATAATGTCTCACAGCGATACTTATTTCATATATTATTACTGAAATGTTATCTTATTATTGAAATATTTTGTCATTGAAATTATAATTTGAATGTGAATTGAAAGGATCAATGTTTCCATTGAACGTGTTATCCTTATTCAATTTATTGTGAATCAGTCTAGAGCTTCTATATCACCCAGGTCATATAAAATAAAATTATTACATATAATAAAAGGTGAAAAAAAAACACCGAGTGTGTGCTATCATCGAATCCATCTATGCATATACTTGAATTGATATTTACCCGTTTTGTGGAATATCTAAATAACTTTCGTATTTTTCTCGTCATAAAAAGAAAATGTGGTGTGTGTGGATTTAGTCACTTACTTGTGTCAAAGTTGACATTTAGACCACCCCAAGTATATATTACTTTATCAAGGTTCATATTGCGTTGAAATGAGAATTTTGTTCTTTGTTCGTGGGTCCTCACTAATTTTACCCCAAAAGTAAGTGTTGAGTCAAGGTAACACTATTTTTTTGTACCAGTCATGATACTTTGTGCACTTCAAGAAAGTATGTAAAATAAATGAACTTATATTGTGTTATTTCCTTAAAAATCAATAAATAACGTTAAGACTGGGGATTCGTGTGCTTATCCACGGGGACGTAAACTATGATTACCGAAAGTCATGAAAGTTGTCTTGTTTCTGTAATACTATAGCTATTTCGAAACGGTTTTTGTATAGTTGCTGCCATTGAGTATGAACCGTGATTGAGCCGCATGACGAGAATATATTATTAATTCACCATTAAAATGACAGGCATTTATTGTAAAGGAAACATGCAAAAGAAGCACGGTTGGCCGACAAGACTAAAGGAGGAATAGGGTCGTGATGACACCCTCTCCCACACCTATCACCTCCCCCCCTAAGCCGTGTCTGCCGCCCCCTCTGTGTGTGTATTATCCCAGGCCTCGATGAGCTCAAGTTTGTGTATTATAACAAGTGATGGGGGATAGAACGAGGGGATTAGGAGGTTTATATATCACCCTCGCTGACCCATTAAAATGGTTGTAGCAGAAATAGTTTGAAAGAGACGAGCGGGTGATAGAGAGGGGTGAAATGAGAGAGAGAGAGAAAAAGAGAGGTGGAGAGAGAGAAGAGAAAAGGTTTAGGTGAGAGAGAAGGAGAAATACACAAAAGGAGAGACGACCCCCCCCCACTCCCTAAAAAATTGCTCGAACGGACAATAATTTTAGGTGTGAAAAAAAATAGTGAGGTAATCGACCGATCATAGTAGGTACATTAGAGATTGGAAAGGTACCCTTGCATAATTATAGATGGGGCTTAGGGGACACTGGACCCATCCGCTAAAAATAAGAAAAACAAATTGGATTGAATTTGAAAGGATAATGATTGATAATAGCTGGATTTATAAAGCGCTTTTTGCCAGAGGATACAAAGCGCTGCTATTACCCCGGCTTTAGCTCAAGCTACCACCAACGGCGCTCAGTGCATGTGAGGAATTACTCCTGCCGGGTACCCATTCACCTCACCTGGGTCGAGTGCAGCGCAGTGTGGGTAAATTTCTTGCTGAAGGAAAACACGCCATGGCTAGGATTCGAACCCACGACCCTCTGTTTCAAAGGCGAGAGTCAGAACCACTAGACCACGACGCACCCACTTGTAATTGGGATAGTCATTATGATTGGGATAATGAAATTTTAAAATGGCATGGAATATAACTGAAATATTTTCCTCATCGAAAAGTCTTTTTTATCCATTCATTAAGGAAATCATAATACGCACATCCTTCACCTCCCTAAAATGAATATAAAAAAAAGATCTTCTTGGGGCTTACAAGTAGTATAAATATACCAGGGGAGTAGGAGGTCTAACCGCCCCTTCCCTGCATATACCCAGCCCCATTAAAACACTCGCCTTTCCCGTCATATTTACCACGATATTGCACTCGATCGGGGTAGCATTGCATATGATGAGAATATTTTTAGAGACAAGCATTCGGTACTTCACATCTGGCGTCGATCCGCCCTGGTAACTGTGTTGCAAAACATACGAATTGTGATGGCATCATTTCAATATCTCTCCTTCTGTCGAGTTTGTAGTTCCGTCCATATAGAGGGAACTTTGATTTTTCATGTACACTCTAAATTACAGGGATTTAAAATAAGTCCAGCTGGACTGTAGTTAGGGACCAGTCGATTTCTGGATTTAGTTTTAGTCCTTAAGACTTAACTTTAAATCTCAAAGGATTTAAATTTAAAACTTTCGAGATTTAAAAATGAATCTTATGGATTCAAACTAAATCCGGACTTCGATTGGTCCCTAACTACAGTCCATGTGGACTTATTTTTAAATCCCTGTAATTTAGAGTGTAGTGTATAGCGACACTTTGTATGCTTATCATTGTACATAGGCAGGCAAGCTTGGCGTGGTGGGGAAGGGGGGGGGTGGGCTTGGACTATTCAATTACAAATCGCCCCACTCCTATATACCCCTTTCCCCCGCAGAACCGCGCCTATCACCGCGGCATGCATGAAGTAGAAACCTAAGAATTATTTCAATGCAAGAGCTCCAATCATAATTTCATTATCACTATTTTATCATTTTTATTTGGAGAATATAACACGATCAACTCAAGTCAATGCAATCGTAAAACTTTGATGATTTTTTAAATATAATATATATGCGTTATTCTAGCCCATTCCTTCAATATTTCAGTATATATGTACTTGTTTACTATTTGCATACGTTGTAATAAACTGATATAAAATTGAAAAAAAAAACACTTCTGTGTTGCCACAAGTGCATAATTTCAGAGAGAACAAGAAGTGCCCAAAGATAAAGGTTGATATTTTGTCTGCAATATATATTTTGTGTAGTATTTCTAAGATATGTTATTCAATGATATACATAAACTAGAATAATTATTATCTATTTGATAGATTTGGGTGGATTTAAAGAACAGAAGTAACACAGTCCTTCCAATATTGGAAAACTTCTAAATGACTTCATATTTATACTTCTTTCCGAAGTTTTTTTAGGACTGATTGCAGAACCTTTTTTTTCAGAGGGAAATGAACTTTGATTAAAAAGGATTATTGCTGTGTTATTTTTTCCTTAAAAACATTGTATTTTCATTTTAGGAAACACACTCATTATGTTTTGTACTGCTATGTCGCATGTCGCATGGAGACAAGCATGCATAAGATGCGAATATATTAATGTCCAGCGTGTAGGAATGAATTAAAGACATTATACCATTAATTAGACTGACAAAGATCTCTGTTATTATTGTCATGATTGTGGCATCTCCACATGGGCTTTGAACGTATTAAAGAAATCAGAAAGATCCAATTATCAGGGATAAAAATAAAAATAAAAAAATCTTGTCCGTAGTACATTTTCTACAACTCCACCATGACGACTGTTTTGAAAAGTATAGAACTTTCATTTTTTTTTCATGGAACAAAATTGTTACGATGTACGAATAATCGATTATCTCCAAAACATAATTACGTGACCATTCCTCGGAGTTATTTAGCCCCCATGGAACCCGGCCGGAACTGGGCTCTGGTTTCTCCATTGCGACAATTTTTTCTCCATTCTTTTCTTGTATTAGAAAGTTGCTTGGCTGTTGAGGCCAGGTGCGGCGTGGAGGTGCGAACAACCGAATTGGCAAGCCGTCTGATTCGGCGTGACATCCCGCGAGCGTCTCGTCACGAAAATAGCTTGGCTCGCCTGCAAGCCGATGACACATCTGCGGGCGGGTTCGACCCCCTCACGTTCAGTTCGGCAAGAAAAGGGTGAACCCGAACTCCCGAAGCCCTGTGAGAGAGTGGGTGGGTGAGGGATGGGTCCGTTTTGTCTGGAAATTTGTTTACCCCCCAAAATAAGATGGAAAATGGTAACTCTTAGAAAGAAAACTGTTACAAAAATCATCTTTTTTTCATGGAATCGTTAATTAACGTCAAATTGTAAACAGGTTTTATTCCTGTGACTCCGGCGATATAAACACATATCGAGAATTGAAATGGAAACTATACAGGAATAAGGGGCGGAGGAGGAAGGGTGTAGTGTTAAATAAGTGTTAAATATTGGATTTAGCCTCTCAGATATAGTGTCAACTTTGTTTAGAATCAGCAAACAAATTATTTTTTTTATTTAGATGGGATTGTGGATTTTTAACAACAATACACAAATATTGGACTCGATATTTGTTATGACCAAAAATTTGGTAGACATTTGTCTGTATCAGAAAAAAAGAAGGCGCATAACTGGCCCCATTTCAAATGAATATCTTAGGAGATAGACAATAAAATGTTAGAACTATCCAGCGACAAGCAGAATGAGAATACAAAGTGTAAACAAATACGTTCAAACCATTCACCTTATTAGGGTAAGGTGGTGGTTTTTTTTCGCAAATAACAATACGAACAAAATAAATGGGTGGCATTTTGGAGTAAGATACATGTAACTCGTTTGGTGACAAACACCATTTGAATAATTGGACTATATATTTCACAACTCGCGGGTCTCTTGGGAAATAAATCCATGATAATAAAAAATTAAATATCTAATTCAACAGCTTTTCAAAATTGATCATTAGTTTTATCACTTTCGGCAAAAATCGAATCACATAGGCCACCATTATATATGTACTTCTCAATACAACTGTAATGACTATTTTATCTATTTTACATATACAATAACAAAGAAAATAATGATCAGTGAAATGATAGAGGGATTGTCATACTCATAACATATCAACGCTGTTTGACAGAGGTGTCCCTTATATACACTTGTTACTGATTGTTTAGGTCCTCATGTCAGACTGGTATTTGGTACACGAAATGAATTAAATAAAATATTAATAATCCTTTTCTATGAAATTCTTCACACCTTTACCGGTTTTAAAACATCATCCAGTCCTTTGGTGTTGCATGCAAATTCACGCATGGCTGATGTGTGATGCATCCAAAACTACGCGCGTCTACACTGGAAAGTGCTTATTTCTATTTTATCAAACTCACTTGACGGCCTACCCTAAACAGCTTCCATTGATAGTATGAGATGCGTAGCAGAGCCATGGTATCCCATTGACTAGGTTGAAGCCTTGATGGGCTTAAGTTTAAACGATCTAACAAACCCAAATCATAAAACACTCACATCCATAATGTAATCAAACAGGAGAGCTAGTCAAAGGAAAATATAATCAGGCCCACTTGAAAACGAGTTTGAGCACTGGCTTAGCGATAAAACCCCCCTATCCGACCACGCCCTCGCGCGCTCTATCACATAATTATATAACGATAAAGAGAGTCTGGTTCGGTGATGTCACCGAGTCCAAGTCTAGAGGTATATCGCATAATGTTTACCACATGTTAAACCAATGATCGCTATAGTATATGCAGTAGTGGGAATATTACATTGACGGCGGTGATAACTTGGTTACACTCAGACAATCTAGGTACTTCTAACACGATGAGGTGAATATTGCCTATCTACGGAGAATATTAATCTTCCATCGTCAATACAAGGAGTGCATAAACAAATAAATCAAAGAAGACACCAAAAAGATTTCTAAAGTCTACTTCTGCTACATTGTCATAATTTCACCTTCAAACAAAAACGATAATGATGATATAAAATGAATTAGCGAATACATGATTAAGTAGAATTGACGGAAATAACGACAACGGTAATAACACTAATGATTACGATGATTGTTATCCATAATTTATTGTTCGAATTAGACATGAGATGATTATGATTATGATACTAATAATGCTAATAAAAGTAATGGTGATGATAATGTAGGAACGGGCAATTATTGTTAAAAAAGCTACAGGTAAATATTTACAAAAGAATATTCATTAAATTAATAATTATGAAAAAAAACCCACTGAATCCTATTTAATGCAGTTTATAGTTATTGTTTTTTTATATAATTTTAATAATAAAATTGTAATATTGCAATGTTCTGCAGTCTGAAATAGTCAAATTGGCAACACGACAAAGGAATGTCTAAAGAGCCTTGAAACGAGGGATGGTACACTTCCTTGATAACCCATCATCGTAATAAGACATATAGAAACAAGCATAAAGGACGATGATTGCGTGCAAGATCGACAGGTCGTTAATACACGCTTGTGGTTAAGGTGTGATGATATAATACCAGACGATCAATGAAGAGGAACATGTCTTTACAAAATATCATGACCCATAACCATAATTCATCTCTCAATAATACGATATGCGTGTGATTAGCCTTCAAATTGGCCATGTCAATAATCACGCATGCTCAGTCCGCTCGGCAATCGAACACAAGGTCGTGCATACACGCGAGTCGTTTTTTAATTTCTCCTTCTTTTGTTGTAGAGATATACAAGTTGTGTGCTCTGATAATTTCAGTTAATGTCATGTATAGTTTACGTGGGTCTGTCTGTGTGTGGGTGAGCGTGTGACGGTGTGTGTGTGTGTTTATATGGGTGTCTATATCACAGTATAATAATTTCTGGTACTCCTGGGATTCTTTATACCAAATAGGGCCCTGGACTCGTCAGCAGACACCACTTTGAAAATAATGGGTCTACATCTACCGTAGATTTAGTCCACATTATTTTTTCTCTCTCCCTCTCTCTTCCTTTTTCTTATTCCATGCTTCGTCTCTCAGGGTTTGAGGGTGTATGTCTCTCCCTCTCTTTATTCATGTCTTTCTTTCTCTACCCTTCTCGCTTATCCTCTCCCTCTCTCTCTCCCAAACACATTCACACCCATGTACGAGCACATCGCACACCCACGCCTTTACATACGTCTTTTCTCAAAATTCAAATCCTAAACAAAAGTGTTCCCTATACAATCCGAGAAAGGGGGTCTATCTATTGTTTTGGCGAAGAAGAATGGTAAATTACCTGCACATTTTAAAAAGTGGAGATTTGATATCTAATTTGTTTTATGTATCTGTCTTGACAAGTATATACTTACATGTATGTAAGTGCTGCTCTGTTTAATCATGTAAATAGCTTGTTGATTTGTTTGGTTTGTACTGTGATTTATTTTTTTGATCAATAAAGATTGAAAGAAAAACAAGAAAAGGGGTCTATTATTTTGTTTGACAAAATTAACTTTAAAGATGAGTCAAAGGAAAGGAATTTACATGCAATTACCAAAGTGATATGATAACGTAAAATAATAAAGAAATATATATGATCAAATAATTTTCATTCAATTTGAAATGAGCCCTATACGTTGCTCTTTTCTCCTGCACTTTCTATTTTCAGTCCATTAAGCTGCGTGTATTGTAGTCCGACCCGCGTAACCTGATACGTTTGGACATTAATGGGCCTAGGAACAATTAGGCACCCCTTGTAAAAATCATCAAGGATGCGTGGCACTCTATTAAAATGGGACCATTAACAAAATGAACTCCGTGCTAATGTCACCACCGAGACAGATCCACAAGGCAAATATTATTAGCTCGTCTTTCTTCGCCGTGAAGAAAGATCTTTGGAGTTTGAGGGGCGTAGGGAAGGGGGCGCAAAGGATGAGGGGCTGGGGTCTTAAAGACAAATGAGATACAGCACGGGCTTCGAAAATGTGAGAGATGAGGAGGCTTTGCCATCGAAATTTTAAAAAATCAAAGTGTACAAAAACGTAAAAAATACCATTTTATTGTGATTTTAGTATGGTAGCTCTCCTATTTCAAGACCGTTCCACGCCCTTGTTGTTAAGGTAAAACTTATATCATGAATGTTTGGGTCAACGCCAGGTCAACGAAAAGATCATACGGTTAATTATTCTATGTAAACACAAAACAACATAAAATCGGTAAGGAAATTAACCTCAACTTACTTGATTATCATCTGTGAAAATATAGACCGAAAACTTAATAAAAGACAACTATAGAAAAATACATTTCGTTGACAGTTATATCGATGATGTAAAAAGATACAAAGGAAATAAAATAGGGATATAAAATTTACAAAGTTTACATGAAATGGATGGGGTGGAATAAAAGGGCAAGAAACTGAAAATTTAGGACACCCCCTTCCTTCATTATAAAAGAAAACTGCTCGAGACAGTTTGAGAAGACTAGTAGTAGTTGGAAATTTGGGAAGACAGATGACACGATACAGACAAAGCGAAGTGGGGAATTAATAAGCTTGAGTAGTGCACCTGATATTGTTACCAATTATCGCGCGCCATTTCACGTCTTAACCTTGCACATGATCTTCTTCTCTCTCTCTCACACACATCTCTCCGTCTCTCCCCCTCTATCTCTCTCCGTCTCTCCCTCTCTATCTCTCTCTCCTCCCCTTCTCTTCCTATTATTTTTAAATTTCTTTTTCTGTCTCTCTAATCCCTGCCTCTCAATCATACTGACTATTTAATCTAACTATCCACTTAACCTCTTCTCACATCCCTCTCTCTACCTTACTCAACTGTTCACCTGATTTCTCACAGACTCTTCTCTCTTTCTCTATAGAATTCATTCCCTCTTTTTTCTCCCTGGTTTCATGAATAACACCACTTTATTTTTTGAAAAGTTTAAAACTCATGTTTTGTAGTATTCGCTCTATCCCTCTCTTCTTAATTCTCCTTTTATGTGAGTTATTTCATGACAATATCGACAATTTTACTCTTATGTGTATTTTGGTGCAGATTCTAAAATTCCATCTTATCTGCACAATTCTCTTTTATTCCCCTTCAAAAATAAGAATTTATAATGATTTCTTTGATACGAATCAATACTTCTACCTCCCCTTTTCTTTGCTCTATCATTCCTTTCTCTTGTTTTTCCCCCTCTCTCCATTTCTCTCAGTTTCCTTCTCCCTCTCCCGTCCTCTCTGTCTTTAACTCTTACTCTCTCTATCTCCCTAATGAGATAGAAGTTAGTGACGGTAGCAGCTAGCCGAGCATGTCTGTGTCAGTCTCCTAGCCCGTGTGTAGTCGACCGACTGTTCTCACGCGATGTTACCAGCCGTCACGACCCACGGCCCGTCAAGCAAACGCACTTTCCCCCCTATCTCAGTCCTGTTTTCAAATGTTTTATGTCTGTTTTCTAATTGCAGTATAGGGGGTTCATTATATTCACCATCATTTTGCGATTCTTTGTAATCTTAGCTGCTTAATTATTTACCAAAATTCTAGTCATTCGGAATCACTGATTTTACTAGCCATGAAGTTTAAGAAGTTTGAATAAACTTCGAACAGCGTTCTAAATTGGACAAACACTACACCATAATTTAGACTACAGATACAAATGTTTTTAAAAAGTGAATCCATGAAACTTCACAACAAATGTGTTAAACGATAATGGAAAATGATTTACCCCCCCCCAAAAAAATAGATAAATAAATTTTAAAAAATCCGATTGCCAAAGTAAAACGCGTTGATAATTTTTTTTAATTTAATCACCAGCTGTTTTTATGTACATCCAAGCATAAGCTTGAAATGGCCTGGTTATTTCGTTAGGATTTGACATTTTATCTCTTCTTTAATTACGATTGCTTTGATTTGGTCAAATCTCGTTCATGTACGGTCTTACTGGTGTTCGGCAAAACTTCCCACTCTACCGAGCGTCAATAAAAACAAAAGAAGAGGTTTGTTTGTAACCTGGTCATATAACCCATCTTCAAATCCTGATGCGATTGTATATCTACGCTACAGTGTAAAGACTTAATAAAGTAAATAATGTTAATTATTTTATAAGTTAGTTTTACTCAAATATATCGAAATAGGTGCGTGGAGATTCTATTCAATACAACTAAAGCTTCAGAGCGTTATCGTTATTGTAATGAACTTATATTAATTCAATCTTATTAATAGGCTTGATATTTCAGATGATAATATATTTACGGTTTTTATTCTATTCTATTTTATTCGATATTTTATTTTATTCTTATTTTATTTTATTCTATATTAAAGGCTGTATATACTTGCATATTCATTTATATCTTTGTAATGATTTCTTTTGCTGTTAAATTGATTTGAGTTGAAATGAAAATAAACCAACTGAACTGAACTGAACTGAAAAAAGAGACTTAATGCAATAGTAGAATATTTTACATTTTTGTGTGTGTGTGCGTGTGTGTGAACCATGATGAGGAAATTGGGTTTTCAGTACTGTTATACTTATGTGCATGGGAGTATATTTGTTTAATAGGTTAAGATACGGTGAAAGTGTGGTGAGGGCAATATAACTGAGCGTGTGTGAGAGCCACAGTGAGTGTGTGTGGTATGTCATTAATGTTGTATTGTGTGGATGTGGGTGGGGTCGTGTGTGAGAGCCATTGTTAAAGTGTGGGGGATTTCAGTAGTGTTGTACTTGTATAAGGGTGTATGTGTGACGGTGGGTGTGTGTGTGTGCTTGTGAATATGTGTGAGGGCAAAGGTGAAGGTGTTTGGTCTGGCAGCATTGCTGCAGTTATGTGAGTGTGGGTGGGATCCTGTGAGGGCCATGGCCATGGTGAAAGGGGCCTGGACTGTCAGTACCGTTGGTGTGTAATTTGTGACTTAAGCATATTAGGGTGTTTTGGTTTGTGAGAATGTGCAGGGGGGGGGCAATGTGAGGGAGTTTGTGAGGTCTGTTGTACGTAATGTGGTATAGGGGCGGGTGTGGTGTGGGATGGATCTTGTCGGGTCTTGGCGATTATGTGGGGACTATCACATTCGTTGTACGTTGTATTGTTGGAAGGGAGACTTAAAAAAATCAAGTCTGTATGCTGGTACCTTTTCCTTGTTATCAATTAAAACTTAATCATTTCCAATCTCATTATTTTTGGAAAGAATATCGATAAAAAGAAATCAACTAGGACGGTAAAGTATGAAAATGGGAAAGAGTGAATCCCCCCAAAAAAGGAGAGAGAGAAAAAAGATAGAGATGGAATAATTAATTTAAACAAGGGTAGGAAGACACTTCTTGAAAGTCACTTACAATCGAACCTATACTGAAGTCAGATCAATCCCAGGCACCAGGTTCCTATCTCAGACAAAATATTATAAGAAAATATTCCGGAAGTATATCCGTCTTATGGTAATCTTTAAATATCATAAAGTAATTATCTTATTGAAAATTAGATTGTTCTTACGGAAGTGTTGGTTTTGAGGTTGGCGTCATTTAACCAACTCTATCCGTTCTTCTTCCTCATCCAAATTTTGATTTTTTTTTGAGGGGGGCTAACACGTTCATATATCGTAGAAGCAAAAAAAAACACCCTCTTTTTCTTCAATATTTGAATAAAGACTAATATCATTGAACAATTTCGTAACATTTGAAATATACTGATTCCCAGAAAAACGTTCTCTCATCTATTTGTTTAATAGTAAGATCCTTAGTTGTTACATACTGTACACGTATCTTTAACCATGGACCTACTAGCAAGTAGGTCCATGCTTTAACAAAGGGGAGAGCTGGTCGCTTAGAATAATTCAAATTAATTTTCGAATCGCATGTATAGTTATGCAGTAACAGAGATTTCGATTTATAACATTTTTCACTGTGCCCATTCAAACACATTCAAAGAATAGAGTCTTGATCAGTACAGTTAGTTGTTAAATAATTTTTTTTTAAATGAAAACCTCGTTCACAGAGAAACAGTATTAATCAGAAATAGATTAAAAATCCGCACCAGCTAAGCTAATGATTGTAGTCATAGTAGTTATATATTGCTTATGTATCAATGCATACTCCAGGGGGCCGCGAACCCCCCCCCCCCCCATCCACACACACATAGCCGTAGTTATGACAATAGTGACAATATAAGCCATTCCAGAAATTAAAAAAATATATATTTTACTGCAAATTGTCACAAAATGCACCAAAAATGTGCATAATACACAAAATCTTTAAATTTCATTTTAGAAATACAAGCGCCCCCAAAACAAGCTCGGTCGCTTCGCTCCACCTAACTTTCTTAGAAAATCTTTTTTTTAAGTCTTGCACCCCACGAAAAAAAAATATGCGTACAGCCATGCAGATGTTATTGTAATGTGTGTCTGTACTGAGTTTCTGTTTGACTTATGTTCTAACGACCACGCCAGGTAAAACACAAATCTTTAAGTACTTGTTATATCTTCTTGTATGAGTCCTTTTCCCCTTACAAACGGTCTTTCCTGCCCCTCAGATTTTGAATGTCAATAACCAGTTCAACCTGTGGTGTACTTTGTTTAAAATATCTGAAATGCAGTGAATGTGATGATATAATAATAACGGTGATGATGATAATAATGATCATTATTTATGATTATAATGATAATAATTATCATTTTCATTATTGTTATTATTATGACTATTATTACAATTGTTATCATTACATTATTATTGTTATCATTGTCATTATTATTATTATTATCGTTTATGTAAAACTTGAGGTATTCAAACCTAGTCATGCCCAAAACATTAAACAGTGTCATACGGTCTCATATCAGTTTATGACATGCGGTGACAAATCATCTCCGTCCATTATCATTAACTTCTCAACAACTTCCCAATCCACTTGAAAAGTAGGAAGTAGCGCCCTGACCGGCCTAATCTCTAGAACAGACTCTACCTCCCTCCCAACCAAAGCCAAACCAAAGAAAAGATGCTTCGTCTATTCCCTCTCTCCCTCTCCTTTTCTCTCCTTATCCCTCCCCCTCTCACTCTCTTTCGACAGAAAGTGGGTAAAGCAGACACGATGACACGCTTGTGTTATGAAGAAGAAGATGATGATGGTGTTGGTGGTTAAGCGATTACGGGTACTCATTAAGGAGACTTGAGGAGAAATCTTAGGTAATCATTGAAGACAGTGATGCATCCTCTAGGTCACTTTGGATGAAGCAAATGATGCCTCACGAAAAAAAGGAAGACAATTCGGAGAAATCATTGACTTCGCCTAATACGGTGATGTTCACGTGTCGATGTCGATTAGCCAATGACCAGGTCAAAACTTTTTTTTTATTAGGGAATCATCGTTTTTTCCATCACCCCCTCTGTTCTTCTTTCATGACGTGTATACTGGCGTTTCACACACTTTGGGCTTTCTTCTGAATAGTTCGACTTCGTCTCCTTATCAACAATCGATAAAATATAATTCAACAATAGCTCTCTTTTTTGTCCTTTATCCAAAAATGTTCGCAGACCATTATAAGTTTCAAAACGAAAATGGTAATTGTCAAAAAAGAGGTTTTAGTTTTAGGTGCTTAAACCACCTGATTGCCTATCCATGGTAGCCCTTAGCATGCATATGGTACGATTCTTAAGAACCCCTTCCAATTCTTCAGTGCATACTATCTCTTCTAGAAAGTGTTTATCGATAATATCTTCTTTCTATCTTCTTTCTAGTTTATGATGAGAATTCCATTTCTTTCTTTATTTGCTTTGACATCCACGAGGACATACTACAGCAATAACCATTTCAACTGATTTCGCATAATTTTCACTAGTTTCGGACCCATCGGATGGTCCTCCTCTCCAAAACACTCTTCGTCTTTTCATTTTACTCTTCCTCATTTCACTCTTCCATCTTTCATTCGAATCTTACCTGATCATTAATTTCTCCTTAACCTGAATCGGTAAGAAAGAGAAGGGACCATACCTAGCCTCCCTGAAATCTAAAACGACGTTGCGAGACGGGGAAGAAGTTTAATCAAACAGATGACAGCATCGTTAATCATGAAATGTCCCCCCACACCACCACAGTTTGTCACTGACAAGATGAACTTTTCTACCGGGTCTTATCCCTGTCCCTATACCATCGATTGACCCCTCTCAGGATATACGAATATCGGTATGATGTCACGGAGAGAGAATTAGAGAGAGGGAAAAATAAAGAGATAGAGAAGGGGAAAGGAGAAAAGGGATAAATAAATAAATAAGTAAGTAAATAAATAAATAAACAAATAAATTAATTAATGAAAAGAGAAAGAAGGGAAGAAAGAAAGTGAGATAGAAAGAAAGAAAGAAAGAAAGAAAGAAAAAAAAGAGAGAGGGGAGAGAGAGAAAGCAAGAAAGAATAATGAATGAATGAATGAATAAATGAATGAATGAATGAATGAAAGGAAGGAAGAAAAAGGAAAGAAAGAAAGAGAGTGGGTGTGTGTAAGTGTGGGATAGAGAGAAGGACTATAACTTTTTTTTAAAAGTAGTAAGAAAGTCATGACAAAGGAATTAATTTAATGGGGGAATACAGAATCCGTGTTCAGCGACTTACACAGAAAAAGAGAAGAATGGGTGAATAGGAGGGGGTGGTAAAAGTGACCAAAATAATTTTCTGATAAAAGTAGACAGAATAATAAAGGGAATAGAAGTAATAAACATGTAACAATATAAATCACAGAAAGAGGTTTAGGTAAATAAGCGAGTACAGACATAAACTCACACACGCATGCACACCTCTCATAGAGAATCGATGGAGAAAAAACAGTTATATAAAAAAGTGATAAATATTACGGGGGAAAAAAGAAACAATAGAGGAAAAAATAAGGTTTGGTTAAATGATTGAGAGGGAAAACTGACAGACTCAGAGACTGAGAGATAGGGATCACCTCACATTCATTTATTTGGTTTTTCAGGCAGCTATGTAATTAGGTAACGGCCAATTTGTCTCAATTATTCATCCAAGCTTAAGGGATATCTCTTGTATTTTCTCTGAGCTTATCTTTTCTTTTCTCTTTCCTTGTTCTTGAGGAATGCCAAGTCGCTTAAGGATCCCCATCAGATCGTCAGCGCGCCAAGAGAAGAAATGAGGTGTGGCAAAGTGACACGAAATCACTTAACGATTGGTTCGGGGACGGGTGACTGTCGGGGAGGGTAGAGAGAGAGGGGGGGGGGTGATGATCGCTGGGTAAACGCTAAAACAATGTACAGTAGTACGGAAAAAACTATTTTTCCCTGCTCATTGACTAATTAGACATATAGACAGACAGACAACCGTAACAAATTTCTCTTTTTCAATCCATTTATGTGAATGAAAGACAATCAAAGTTCTTCCACGTTTACTTTGAGTTAATGTTTAAGTATTTTTTAATAATAGATAACGATTATGATGATTTGCCGAAAAAAGTCATCTTGAATAAAAAGGTTTGAATATATATATTTGAATTTGTGGTCCAGTGGTTAGAGCATTGGACTTAAGATTGTGAGTTCGAATCCCAACTCTGACATTGTCTCCACTTTGATTAAAAGGTCCAAGAGTGATATCTGTCGTCTATTATGTCAGCCACTATGACTGATTAACCTAGACGTGAAATATTTCCAAGATAATTTGTTATATACCAGCTTGGCGTTTACCAGCAAAAAATGCTGTCCTGCCGAGTTTGCTACGGGAGTTACCACAAACAGAAACAGAAAACATATTTGTAATGAGGTAATATTTTGCTATTGCATGAAGCGTGTTGTTCGTTTCGTGTTCTTTATATATCTTCTTTTTTAATTTTTTTAAAAGTATAGTAATTTCAACTAAAGATTGACAAACAAACAAAAGTAATTTAAAAAATTCTTCAGATTTTTTTGATATCCATATTCATGGTTTTATCCAAGTCCACCCCCCCAAAAAAAAGCAAGAACACATGATCATTTTACTGAAAATCCCTTCATATATCACGCATGCATAAGAGAAATTTGTTTAATATATGTTTTCTCACTTTTAATCGCTCAATTATACATTTGTTTTATATTTTAGTTTACTTCATACTTGTTTGAATCAGTAATCATCTTACTTTGTGGTAAGTTCGCTTCTATATTCTTTAATGAAATAAAAGAAACATTTTTTGTATATCTTTAGAAGATATTAACGTGTTAATGAGTTACGACACACTTAAAGCGGAAATCAATCCAATGTTATAAATTTGTGAATTTTGAATATTTTTAAATTCGCGAAAGCCTTGTTAATCTTTGCATCAGCCATTAAAACTGGGTTTGCTCCGGCGACAATTGATCAATAACTAATTCATTAATGGATTTAACAACATACCCTATATACCCCTAAACCACACAATAAAACTAACATAAAACATTCACCCTAACCGGAGATGAATTAATGCCTGGAGCAAATATCGCTGGTGCAAAATATCCCGTCACCTGAAAAAAAAAATCTGTCACACAACTGACCTTACTGGCAGAATGAACCCCCCCCCAACCCTATTTCCCCCTACTGAAAAAACAACGTTTTTTGGGGGGGGGTGTATTCAATCGAATTTGATTCTGGCAAATTTTGTTTCACGCCGGGTTTTCGTATTGACGGTCCAGGATTTCTACAAATCTTCATTGATCTGTCTGAACGGTTCATACTTTGTAATCCATCGCTATGATGATGTATTATTGTATTATAATGGGTATTTTTGTTGATATGATACGTAATTGAAAGTTGTTGTTTTTTGTGGGATGTATCGGATTTGTGGAGCGTTTGGCCCAGCAGATTAGTCTCCGGACTTCGAAACAGAAGGTCGTAGGTTCAAATCCCAGCCGTTGCGTAGTTTCCTTCAGCAAGGAATTCTTCCACAGTGTGCTGCACTCGACCCAGGTGAGGTAAATGGGTACCCAATAGAAATTAAATATTCCTTGAAATGCGGGTGCGCTGTAAGTAATTGTGGTCGCCAAGCTTCAGCCGGGGTAATAATATCCATGTCTTTTGGAAGCGCATAGAGACCTTATATTCATAATGTGATATGCGCTATACAAGAACTGTATTTTATTATCTGCCGATGACGTATGTTTCGCTAAATCCTGACTCCCGATGGCATACAATACCTCTGAAACGATTTTTTTTAAAGTGAAATCATATTTTTTTGGTTTCTGAACAGTAATCAAAAGAACTGTTGTAAGGTTTTGTAAAGTGTTTTCTTGTTTGAAGTGTTTTCTTGTTTGAAGAAAACACATGCAGATAATGTCCAGATGTCAGTGCAATACTACAAATCAAAGCAATACATTTGTGAAAAAAATAACAACAGTGTTTTTTTATTGAAAAGGCACTGCAACAACAACAACTCACCACAACACATGACTTCAAACACGAAAAGCTCAGTGATCATCAAAATAATGTTGCACAATGATTTGTGTGATTAATCCAAGAATTCGTATTATTTACACCCGTAAAGCTGATTGTTAAACAAGATATTTCACTACAGTGTATTACCATGTCAATGTAAAAATGCATGGACCTATACCAAACACAAATATCAAACCTTCAAAACTTGCCAACGACACTATTGGTGAATATAGGTCTACGTCTGTGTTATGTAGGACCGTCTTGTACTATTCAACCAAGTATCGAATATCTTGTCAATGAGCGCGTACGTAATATCGGTATAAGGGAAAATAAATCTTATAGGCCTACTCCTTCTTTTCCTATATTCAGAAGAGAGACTAACTACATATGTACGATAATACTTGAATTATTAAAAGATGGAAAACTAAATTTTTTTAAGGTTTCTCAGCAGGGAATGCTTTTTGTATAAATATACACTGTAAAAACTGTGGTGTTAAAACTGACACCAGTTGGTGTTAATAGAGGACCACACCCAGAGGTGTTAAAATTACACCATAGAGATTGAATCTAATACCAAAGAGTGTAAATGTAACAACCAAAGCTGTTGTAATAACACCACCAATTTAACACCGGTGTAAAATGACCGGTGTGGTCCTCTATGTGCACCGGTTAACACCACAGTTTTTGCTGTGTACACAGAAACACTTCATGATAAAACTATAGTAAACTATGTTGAAGAAATAAATGTATGTTTAAGAAATTTCTAAAGGAATTTCCAAATAAACCAAACAGATGTACGTATATTACATGAATACTTCATCTTTTCAAAGTAAAATTTACAAAAATATTTGGGAAATATTAGAATTTTCTCTAACTTGACAGAATCATTTATAATTTTTTACATGAAAATTACTAGAACGAAACAGACATTATTTTTAGGTTCAGTGACATAAAGATATGATGTTTAACACGTTCTTCTTTTCAAGTTTTTAATTTAGGGTTTTGTTCCCCATTTTACAAGCAGGTTATTTATTCATTTATTTTATTTATTTATTTTATTATTTTTTTTTTTTTTTGGGGGGGCTCACAAAAGAAAGTACCTGTACATCCCCTCTCTCTCTCCACACACACACACACACACACATCCTCTCACACACACACACACCCTTTCCTCACACATACATAACACCCACTGAGGTTGACGCCCCTCTCTCTCTTTTTTTATCTCCCTTATTTTGCATCCCCGCTCTTTTTCTCCCATACCCCCATCCTTATATCGCTCTCTCTGATCACAGCTAGTCTGATCTATTTTTCTTTTAAAATGTTTAAAGCTATATTGTCTGGTTATAAGTCATTCATCTTTGCTGAACCTTATTTTCTCTTTTTGCTTTTCCTCTTCTCTCACTCTCTCTCTCTCTCCTCCTTTTCCCCTCTTTCTCTCTGTTTATCTTCCATCATGCCATCAGCGTTTCTTTCTGGCATCTTTTGTCGGCCTTTAGCTATCTCCATTAATTTCTATCAATTTACCCAAGACCCTCGTGCGTGCATACACTTGCCTCGATCCCAAGTTTTGGCGGGCTTCTTTATTTATCACTTTGTCCTGCGCTGTGGTAGCCGACGACCGGGCAAGCTCTGGGCGCGCTAATTCGCGAGGAATGGTGAGCCCGCAACTGTCAGCTTTAATTCGGGCAGACGATGTGTCTGCTTATTAACGTAAAAACAGGCGCGAAACAGATGCGACTCTAACTGGGTGGATGCAGGCCTGGCAAAACTTTGGCCGAACTTTCTTAAAAGGGGAAACATAAGAGAGAGTTTTTTTTTCTCTGAAGAACGCGAGGGAGATTCATAGGTCTGTACTGTTGCTGTAACGAAGTCTTCACAAATTATACATGTACACGTGCCTTGCCTAAAGTTCTCAACGAGACTTGGTATCATAAAGTGGAAATTTATTTCCCCAAAGGAAAATGTTGAAGTCAACTATTTGAGAATATTAAATTAATATAGGCCTAATAAGATGAATGAAGTAAAATTGATAGAATCCCTATTTAGCATTAGCATTATTCATGCAGTTTTCAACAATCAAACCAAAAGAAAAAGAATGGACAAAGTGGGAAAGGACGATGTCTAATACAACAAAATTTGAATATTTATGAATATATTTGCTTTTTCATCTTCTTCCAAAGGAAATTCAATCACAGAGATGTGCATTATTTTATATTTATGTTTTAGCATCTCTACACCAAATTACCTCGAACAGTGAACGGCGATATTTGGTTGTTATCCAAGCAGATTCAGAGAATGAATACCATAACAGCGATTGGTTCTTGCCTTAATGAATATGCATATCATGTTGTTTATCATTATATATTTTTTTGTGCAGATTGTCCTTTGAAATCCACATCTTCATATTAAAACATAACTTCGTAAAAACACAAGCGGCACACATTTAACGGCGAATTCTGCACCCACCATAAGATATGTACATTTTTGATACTTTTCATTTTGAAGGCCAATATCCAGCTTTTATTTTCATTGTTGGAATCAGAAGGATATATCTCGTATTTTCAGAGCTGAATTCCTTTATATTGAATGATATAAAGGAATTCAAATAATGAACTTTGGTAATTTTTTACCTTTTTTAAAAGAAAGAGGAAAATGAGGAAGTATGAAATTAACCTGTAGGGAGGCTTCCGTTCATTCAAATGAAATTCATTGAGATAAATCGATATGTGGCGTATTTAGTATACTTCAGTTCTGTTGATCAAATAAAGTTTTTCGAAAACAAAATATCACAAAGTGAGTGTATATGATTATCGGTATACCAATTCCTTTTGATACATCACAATCTTCTTCGTGGTAACACAGGCTCTAACTGCCATCAAAGTCATATTTCTCTTTTCATATCTCCAGTCAACATGGCCCATTGACAATGATGTCGACAAATTGATGTAGATTCTACGACCATCATTACATCTCGCTTGTACGGGACTGATGAATTTACTGACAGACAAGCTAACAAACATTTAGCTGTTATTATACTCTTCATTTTCCGCTCTTGTTTATTTTTCTTTATCACTTGTCGGTCTAAATTTGTTATTGTTTTCGATGGATTTAACATATATTGCATTTTCATACACTGTAAAAACTGTGGTGTTAAAACTGACACCAATTGGTGTAGAGGACCACACCCAGAGGTGTTAAAATAACACCCTAGAGATTGAATATAACACCAAAGAGTGTAAATGTAACAACCATAGGTGTTGTAATAACACATATAGGTGTAAAACTAACACCACCAATTTAACACCGGTGTAAAACAACTGGTGTGGTTCTCTATGTACACCGGTTAACACCACAGTTTTTGCTGTGTATATGGTTTTTATTGTTGCTTTTTTATTTAATGTTATTTTTTGTTCTGGTTGACATGTAAAGGTTGTGCTTAATTTAGCTGTTCAAATGAAAGAAATATTAGGTTGCAACAATTCATTTTCATCGATAATGCAAAAGAGTGGTTCTGGCGAAATGCTCTACAAATTTGTGAAATTCATTACGCTCAAAATACAAGTTAAGCATCTGAAAAACGCAAGTTGAAGAACTGGGCCAGCGACCTAGTAAAAACATCAGTCGGTACACTAACCCAAATAATACCTGGTGAATTCGGATGAATTATCAGCTATTCCCCTCCTTCTTCTTCTACTTCACCTTGGCAACGGCCGTGTTATTGCTCATGTTGTAATATTTACGGGACCGTCGAGAAATGGGGATAAATAATCCTGCCGGATTTTTGGTTCCTTCACGGAGACTTGGCAGACGAGGAAAATAAAGGGACATCGATGACGACGCGATAAATAAAAAGAGGCGGGAGGTGGTGAATGGACTCGAAAGCTCCGTTCGCCATTTTGCCATTTTTGAAGCGCGTTGATGCCCCGTTTTCAAGATGGAGCCCGAAGATGGAGGTCGTAATTTACCCATTCCTGCTGGAATTTAACCAACGTTCTATTTCCGTAGAATTAATATCCCTTGATGACATGAAACTTTCGATAGGAAATTAAAAGTTTAGATTTCATTTAATTTCTTCTTTTAGTTGATTTTACCGTCAAGAAAATTAATGAGGCACCCGTTTTAACCTCCTTTTCTGTCGTTTGTCTTCTGTGATATATTAAATGGGGCAGGATGTCAATTGTGATTAATAAGGAAACTATTTTATTTCAAACAACACAATTTGGTAATAAATCAACTTTTGTCAAAGTCACATGGCATTTCTGTAAAGATATCATCACAAAGTTGTACAACTTAATTTGTTAAGCCTGTATATAATTCCTAAGTAAAATCGAATTCATTGCCATTAGTATGAGGTGCCAAGCGGCTTTCAAAAAAAAGATTCTTTGCATTTTTTGGAAAAACATTTCGTGTTCATTCATTTCAGAATGACATCAGTCACCTATTTCATATTTTAATGCTCAGGGTTAAATTCCAGCCTACGGCGTCGCTTCGTCGTACCACGCCGAGCCGCAGGCGTAAAGTACAGGTGAGCTTGCTGACGATGACAGATGAGTAAAAATTTCCAACACACCCAGTCGAGCGTGTGGGACTATACGCAGAAGACCTGCTTGCTTCCTAGACTCTCTTGTCGGCTCTGCAGTATTCCTCGGCTCGTCAAGAAAGTCATCATCTCATATTGGATTACTATTCCGAAAATAGCTTTGCCCTAAAGATCGGATCATGGACTTACATTGATCCCGGGAGGGTAATTCGATGTGTAAATCAAGTTTAATTATATCTTTGATGAAGGGAGAAAAGAGAACACTGGGAATCTCAGTATCTCAGAACAATCAGATATCATATGGTCACGATCAGATGAAGATATTTAAATTGGGGAATTCAACTAATCCTTCCTCCGATTGTATGCTATATATATATTTTTTAGATCTCTCTCTTTTTTTCGGGGGGGGGGGTAGGAACTCGCTGATGATGCCCTTAAGCCTCTAAATAACGATAACAGTTTTTCACTTTTAAATAATTAGAATATAGGCAATGGTCCTATTAAGACTGGCATTCGTTTTTCAAATTGTTTTCATGAGCGTATCTACAGTATAATTATGAAGAGTTTGAATTAAAAAATAGCTTAATGACCGGCAAAGGTTTAGGAAGAGCTTTAAGCAACACAGTTTTTAAGATGTACATGGTGTAGGCGAATATATTTTGGAGAAGTTGAATCGAATTGAATTTATTTTTCATACTTCACAAAATATATATTAAAGATACAATAACACAAAACAAGAAATACGTTTGATTATATACAGGATACAGAAGATTGTGACGATGGCAATAAATGAAAGTGAAATTTATGAAGGAACCTGCATAAAAAGCAGAGCTTGAAAGGTTCATGGTTAGAGAGGGAGTGGGAAAGAGAGGGAGAGATAGAGAGGGGAGGAGGGGAGTTGAGGATGAAGAAAAAAATGATGTTTGATACATTTTTTTCTTTTTATCCTTCTAGATAAAGTGCATGTAACCTCCGTTAGAAAGATTTGAAGAAATCCATCGGAATGTTGCTATCACCTTGCTGCTCACCCCATACTCGACTCGACCCTTACCCGCTCGCTCGATCGAGCCCCCCGCTCCTAAACCATCACGTCCAGTCGAAACTCATCGTGCCCTCATTTCGACTAATCTCCACCAATCTCGACCGGCAGTCAATCGCACGTCGCCCCTGGCAGTCGACCGCTGGTTATTTACAAAGTCGACGACTAATTATAGCAAGTTAACTTACATCCCAAGAGATCAATTTTAGGTAAAACTGATATGATGTAAAAAAAAAAAAATAAAGATGTAGAATTGAATGAAGTATGAGGTACTTTATAGCACACCTGTTTATCAATGTTCATATTATGTTTTTATTTTACATGCGGCATACACGGTGTCGAATTCCATTTGTACTTTATAAATTAGGTGCATTGCAAATGTTGCACATAGGCCTACGTGGGTTGATTGTATGAAAAAAAGAAAGAGAAATAAAAGAGAAATTTCGATCATGTGCTTTTTCTAATTCCTTTTATGAAATTATCCAATCGGCTTTTCATACAACTCAGCATCAAACGACAGTTAAAAGAAAATAACATGGAACGAAGAAAGAATGTGTATACACAAGGAGATATCACCTAGGTGATATCTCCTTGGTATATATACCATTTTTTATTTAAAGGACAAGTCTACCTCAGAAAATGTTGATTTGAATCAATAGAGAAAAATCAGACGCGCACAATGCTGAAATTTTCATCAAAATCGGATGTAAAATAAGAAAGTTATGATATTTCAAAGTTTCGCTTATTTTTAACAAAATATATGAACGAGCCAGATACATCCAAATGAGAGAGTCGATGATGTCACTCACTCACTATTTCTTTTGTTTTTTATTGTTTGAATTATACAATATTTCAATTTTTACGAAATTGACGATTAGGACCTCCTTGCCTGACATGCCTGAAGCAAAAATGTTAAAATAATGGAATTACACGCGTTCTGTGAGGATTGAAACTTCATTTCACATGACAATGACGAGATTATAAATGTATTTCATATTTCATGTGATAAAATACAAAACAAATAGCGAGTGAGTGATGTCATCAGTTCCCTCATTTGCATACAAATACAAGATGTGCATATAACTGTTTTGTGAAATGAGCGAAACTTTAAAATGTCATAACTTTCTTATTTTACATCCGGTTTTGATGAAATTTTCAGTGTAATGTTTGTTGAATTTTTCTCTTTTGTTGGGATGGATTTGTCCTTTGAGGACAGTCGTAGCCGAATGTATATTTGCGTTCAATGTTAGCTGAAATAATGACAACCATATTGGACTATGATTCTGCTCGATGATAAAAAAGGGGGTGTCTTTCGAAACCCCCTCACTGAAATGCTCCCTTAAAAAATATTTCCATTTTACAGATGTTTCAAATAAATAGCAATTATAACACTCGGACGAACAACGATTTTCATTTATTTAAAGTTTCCCCAACCTTCACCAAAATATCTTCCCGCTTTAGTTTTCCCACTGTTTGGAATTCCATACCACGTAACATACGCTCATATACACAAATCTTAATTTATTCAAAAATATGTCTTGAAAGGTATCTCTTGTCCAAGTACTAATTATCTGTTCTCCCTATTTTATATGCTTTTGATGTTTTTTTCCCTATGTTACTATAATGATCTTGATATGCATGTGTAATAGGCCTTCGTGCTTTATTTCTCAAGTTCTCTTTCATTCAATGATACTATTTAATCAAGGCAATGTTTTCTTTATTCATAATGTATTTTACTCTATACTAGGCCTATATCATGCATTTCTAATTGTTTTCATTATACATATAGTAAAAAAATTTGTTTGAATTTGAATGAGTAAAGATTTGAATTTTCAAAAAATGAAATTAGAAAATCGAAATGTAAGCAGAAGTAGAATTATGAATATGAGAAATAGAATTTGAAATACGTGTAGTATTGTTACGGCTGATAACTAACGGTAAGTGATGTGGAGGACGACAATCTACATGCCATTATTCCACTGGCTTGAGGGTACGTATTGTGGGCTAGATCCGGCGATTAAATCGCCAAAGATTATCATCTACTAATGAGGTATGTATTACAAGAAACAATCTCATAGAAAGGCGAGGTTCGGTTATGAGGTATACACAATGTTTATTTGAAATGAAAATAATGGACAGTAACCAAATATTCTCTTTTGCCGAAAGGAAAAACAAATTTTCTGACAGCGTTGGCTAGTTTTTCCTTTTCTCCATCTAATTTTTTTTTGTTATACCCTCTTCCTCAACATCATTTTCCTCTCCCATCATTTCATTTTTATAGGTTATTGATATAGATTATAAAGCTACCATCTAACTTCACTACCATTTCCACTATAATAATAATAAAAAATAGTCAGTTCTTGTATAGCGCATAACACATTATGAATAACGTCTGTATGCGCTTCCAAAGATCTTGGATATTATACCATGGCTGTAGCTCAATCATTTTTTACGCGTTCGGCATTTCAAGGAATAAATTCCTTTCAGGTACCCATTAACCTCACCTGGGTTGAGTGCAGCACAATGTGGATTAATTTCTTGCTGAAGGAAACTACGCCATGGCTGGGATTTGAACCCACGACCCTCTGTTTCAAAGTCCGGAGACTAATCCACTGGGCCACAACGCTTCACTTTACTACTAAAACCTATACCACACCTCTAACGACACCTCATCCACCACGACCACCACTGCGACGACGAGAGAATAAAATTCTCGTTTTCCGCCTGTTCCTCGTCATCTACATGAACCCTTTTTTAATCTCTATTTGTATATTGTTTTCTTTCAAGAGATACAGAGTAAAAATAATTGTAACACCATTGTTTTCAGAACGTTGTCATATAGGCCAGCAATTTCAAGGGACATGTCAAAGCAAATTTTTTTTCCATGGGAAGCATCAGAGGTGATAGTCTAACCCTGACCGGCTTTTTGTTTCCTATTTTTTGAAACCTGTCAATGTCGAATTGATTTTTTTCTCAAACAAATGACTTCCGAATTTTCGACAAATACCACGCAATCACTGACGCGAGAATGATGCAGTTTAAAGGGTTGTTCATCTTTTTATTCATATATGCATAGTTCATCTTATATTTTTCTTGCAGATGCTTGTGAGAAACAACATATAATTAAAGTTAGTTCTAATTTTTCTTTTTAAGTTGAACTGATAAATTAACGAGTTTCCGCGTCACATTCTGTCAAAGAAAATAAAGATTAATTTCTGAAAGTTTATGGTAATGACGGAATTATGTCAGCCATAAAAAAACGGAAAATAGGAAAATTACATGCAAGCGAAATAGTTGGGAAAGAAAACCAAGTTACACCATGTTGAGTTCGACCAACTCCTAATTAATGTAATTAGAACCAATTAGTATAGATCTAGTGAGAGTATCTGTAAATAACGAGAAGGAAAAATGACTTCATTATTGCGTCACATATTAATGGCTTGCAAGAAATTCGATACCAGGCATAGGCCTGGTATCGAAAGTAACTTTCACGGAAATCTGTCAGTAGAGAATGTTTCTTGCACTATTTTGGGAGAGAAACAATGGTTTTTATTTCGGGTTCTTCACTCGAAACAAAAACAACCGACTTTCGTTTTTTACATGAAAAGACAATTGCCTATTCAAGACCAATGCAAGGCTGATGGTGGCTTCTAATATCAACACATTATATTTGAAAATAAAATGATATATATGTTACAGGGTGTCGCATGACACCGTAAATGAAATATATCAAATATAATGTTATTTTTTATGTGAGTGGGTGTGGGGTGATTGTGGGTGTGTGCATGTATGTGAGCGTGTGCGTAAGAGAGGGAGTGTGTGTGTGTGCGGGTGGGTAGCTGTATGTAGGCCTGGATCTAGGCCTATATGTGTGAGAGAGAGGGATATAGGACCGTGGATGTATACATGGTAAAGTCGGGATGTGTAGGTGAGAGGGTGTGGGTGTGTTCGAGATGAGGTTGCTCAGTAGGTGTTATTATAGAGAGAAAGGTGAATAGCATGGCAATAAAAGTAGTGCATAGGGGGGCAATAAAATCTATGTTTGAATAAGTGGCAGAAGAGAACGAGTGTGGTATTGCGTGAGTGCATGTGTGTGTGGTGTGTGTGGATGTGTGTGTGTGAGAGAGAGAGAGGGAGGAGAGAGAGAGAGAGAGACGGGAATGTGAGATAAGAAAAAAAGTAGCACATTTAAAAAAAAGGGATGCATGTGCTTGTTTTAAATGGTGGATGTGTGTGTGTGTGGGTGCGTGTGTGTGTGGATTGGTATTTTTGTGTGCGTGTTAGTAATACATTAATAAGAAGAATTTGCAGGGCGCGTATTAATTTAGAGAAAAGGCGGATGTGGGATAGCTTGATGTGTGGGTGCAATGTGAACTAGTGCGTGTGTGTGAGGGTGTGTGTGCGTGCGTGTGGTTATGTTGTACAGCCGGGAAGAGAAGTGGTATGACAACAGGACGAGTGAGTGTGGTTGTGGTTGGAGACTGTGTGGACGAGTGGGAGGTGTGTGTGTGTGTGTGGGGGGGGGGTTAGTATAACCCGCGGATAGAGAGAGACTGGGTGGTTAATATTGGTGCGGATGTGTGGGGTTGGGAATGCTCAGTAGAAAAGAGCATGCATAGGCAGTACGTGAGTGGCGGTGTGTGTGAGGGTGCGTGTGTGTGTGTGTGAGGGTGTGTGAAGGGGGGGGGGGTCAAGAAAATAACGTTTTTCATTGAAATGGATACACTGTAGCATACAGTGCAATCAAGGCTGTTGTTGTTGATGTTGTTTGGTTTTTCTTTTTGCAAAACAGAGGCGTCCAGAGGAGATGTCGGAAATGAGAAATCGAACAATGGTCTCCATTGGGTTCCTATGACCATGATTCTCACGCCTCATACAACGTAGAAATAATAACCATTCAGGAATAAGGCGACCAAAATAGCCAACTATGGTACCATTATCATAATACGGATCTTCGTCTGACGTCGTCTGAAGTTGCGATATGAAAAGGTTAGAAAGTTGGATCAACACAAACAAACTTGTCAATATAAATCGAGACAATAATTTTTCCCCCACTTTTGGTCACCCCATTTTCTCTTTATCCAACTCTTTATTCTCAATATTTCTTTCCTCCACCTCTTATATGACTCAGTTCCTGATTTCATTTTCAAGGAATGTATTGAATATATTGAGTAACCCAAAACGGAACTGGGGTATTGGGATGGGGCCGTAATACAGACCCCGGCCCTCACAATTTTTTTTATAAAATAAAGATGTACAACAACGTAAAAAATTGCGATTTTTTTTAGTTATGGTCAGCCCCCACTCACGGCTCAGCTCCCCCCCAAAAAACCCACCTCCAACAACAACAACAAATTTCAAAACCGTAAAGCGGTCCCGGCAAATGCTTTATTTCAGACAATGTAACAATGCAACACTTTCTGTAATTGTTTACCGCTAGAACAGTCTCCGCATTGAGCAAGCAGTGGAAGGTGTCCTGCATTCAGGAGTCAAGCGCGATGGGGCGCCGTAATCATGTCATCAATCACACCAACAATTACATGCCATATTTAAATCCCAATATCCGAATGTAATTATACAGCCAATACTGAGCGAATTATGGGTCTTGGCGCTGCAATTGAGAACAATAATTGACTCAGAGACGGAAATATTATTGCCATTTTCTGTATCTGTAGCGAGTTTCAATCAGCGCAATTATTTTAGCGCTTTTTTCCTTTTCACTTATTTATGTCTCGTAAATTCACGAGGTACATAATTCAGTCTGCGCTCGCTCTCGACATGTAATAGTTTGTTTAACGTGAAGGTCAGTTTTGGTAAGGGAAAGTATGGAAGCTTTAAGAATAATTGAATTTCTGGACTACCCGCGGTGTACTTGAGGATTCTGGACATTCGGCCCCGAGTAGCCACATTTTGGGACAATGCTTGTCTATTGTGTCCAAAACATATAATTCGTGCACCTCCTGGCGGACCTTTTCCCAAGGTAATATATTCAAAATCATGATCTAAATTGAAAAGGTCGCGGACTTGATTCTGGTGAATTCACAAAGCAGGCAAGAGGCAATGTTGATACCCCACCTCGTCACCAATGTCCCCCTTTTCGACTCCCCCCCCCGCCCGAAAAAAACCCATCTTATCCACCGTTTCCCGCCAAATATTGAGATCATTCATTTAGAGCCAAAGTTGAACCACCTGTTGATCCTGGTTGCCATGGCAACCACGAATCACCTTATTTATCTATGTCTTATTTACAATTATAGGAAGAAATTATTACATATCCTCTATGAAAATAATTTAGAAATCTTATAGTAAAAGTTGTAAACATGGTAGAGGAAACGTGTCTTTATAACTTCTGAATGTATGTAATACACGTCATGTGCCCTTCACCCCTTAATTTATTTCTAGAGTTAAACTGATTTTTGCAGATCGAAATCAAAATAAAAAAAAAATTATCTGTTCCAGATTCTGATAAAATGTTACCAAAAATTAGTTTTAAAATAGGAGAAAGAATAAAAATCAGTTGCATTCACATAGCTGACCCGGTGCCGACTTTTCCTCAGAAATATCACCGCCAAAAGAGATCCAGTGGCAGTAATACATGGACTACTTCTAAAAATTGTTAAAGTTAGGTTTCTCGAAATGATTTTGAAATGATATTTCTTTCATTTTGTGTCTTTTACTCTTTAAATAAAAAGGAGACCATTCAGGAAGCGAAGTTCCTGTATTCGATTAAAGGTCAGAAAACATAAATATAATCCGACTATTTTTGGAATATCATGACCGCCTAGATCCCCTAAATGTTCTTTTTTATGTTGATTTTATACAGTTTCGGCTTCCAGGGATACAGTTGTTCATTGAACCGACTTTGATCTTTTCCAAGGTTGTAATCTCACATAAGGAATTATGAAACATACGATGTTGCCCATATCAAAAGGTAGTATTATTGATTATATCTATTCAAAATTAATCCAGTTTGATTAATAGTTGAGTGAAAGAGTGTGATTTATTCAATAAAAGTAAATTCTAGTTTCATTTTGCAAGTCGAGAAGATTTGCTTGTAATTCGCTCTACTGAGAGATTGTTGACAAAGCTGTTAAAGGGATGGTCCTGGCTGGAAATATTTATATCTCGATTAATAGAGTAAAATTCACAGAGCAAAATGCTGAAAATTTGATTTAAATCGGATCACAAATAACAAAGTTATTGAATTTTAAAGATTTACATTATTCCGGTGTAACAGATCTAGGCATGTCTTTATGAATGTTCATTAGGTGGGCTGATGATGTCATATTCCCACTTGTTCTTTTGTATTTTATTTTATGCAATTAGGTTGATTAAAAAAAATTCTACCAAGAACTAAAACAATTGGATTGACAACTGATTAAGTGCATTAGTTATTTATTGCTTCAACTTATTTCGTCATAATTGAGACACATCATTTACACATGTATAAAAAGGAAACATTCATGATTTCATGTAATAACATAACAAAAAGGAAAGTGGGGATGTGGCATCTTCAGCCCACCTAATAAATATTCATGACGATATGTATATAACTGTTTTCAGAAAAATATTGGTAAACTTTAAAAATTCAATAACTTCGTTATTTGTTATCTGATTTTTCTCTGTGAAATTTACTATACTTACTAAGATATAAATATCTCCTGCGGACGAAATTTTCAGCAAGATCGCACATGTATAGAAAATTATCAGAGCCAGTCGGTGTCATATACAAGGCTCGACGCATTTCATTATCTGTTACAAGTCATATTACATAACTTCCTTTTTTGTTTTTTTTATGTGAGCTGCCCCACCCCTCCCTACTTCAGACTCCTCATTCATTAGCCACAATCCAAGAGTAAAATAATATATTTGCAATCAGGAAGTCAGCGATTCGAATCCACTGATGACCTGTTTACATGACAGTGCTCATTGGAAAATAATTATCATAAATTTTCGTTGGGCAGGATGTCATGATCACAAGTATTAATACATCCAAGCCATACAAACACAATATACACAATGTGATGCACAATATTTGGTTTAAATAATTTTAAGCAATATGTAATTGTGACAATTATTTCATACAAAATGAATAAATTCATTTGACTTTTTCATGAGCAACGGGTTTTTTTAAACAGAATAGTCCTATATAGTACATTGACTATATACCCAGTAAAAAGTAATTGTTACATCGAGGGTATTATACGAAAATCCTTGACATTTTTAGTGTGTTTTATGCTACATGGTCATAGTGGTCTCCTATTTGGTCCCTGGGAAAAGTAACCAATTATCTACATGATCTGGGATCTGGACCCCCCCCCCCTTATACCTCTCGAAATGCCCTCGTACTTCCTCGTACTTTTACTCATTTATCCGCAATCTTCTAGGAGATTGACTTACTAGATATATTGATGTGCATCCGCTTTCAATATTATGTGCATTTTATTAAAACTCTTTATTTATTTATTTATTTATATAGGGTGGGCTGTCATTATTTTGCCTCATTTTTTGTCAAGGTATTGGTAAGTAGCATCATCGTATAATGACACACAATTTCCAATCATTCATCCGAGTCCATGCGATTTAAAGACACTAAGAAATATCAGTACCATTTTGAGAAAGTCAAAAACATTAATTATTTTTACAAGAAAATCAAAAGATAGTGACCATGGAATACCCATATAATAAGCACTTATTGGGCCGTTTTTGAAAATAGGAAGCGGTTCTTCATGGTATGTACAATGAAAACTTCCCAACATTGATAAATACCTTGTAAAGCAAACGAAACTTTGAAATTCAATGTCAGAGTTCACATTTTACAGCCTGACAAGAAAACAGATTGAAAATACATAAAATCAGCGAAGGACAGATCAATGAAAAATTACACCCAGAATCGTCTGAGTGCTAAAGAAATCGGAAAGAATACTTATTGTAAAACTGAAAATAATCCTGCAATTATGTGAAAATTAGAATTTTACTTTTGCTAATATTCATTTCCTTTTTCTCTCAAAATGACCTTTTTGAACACTAATCTTACAAATTTCATTTCATTTATTGTTTCTGCAACACTTTCTTCATGAACATATTAACAAAGAAAATACAATAATAATATACATATAACTGACAAGCAAAACATACAAAAAATTTGCATTTTCTATTAAAACATCGATTATTAGAAGGTTGCAGGGGTTGCCACTATAAGCTAAGCTTGACTGCGTGGCAACCCAGAAAACGATGATAATTATTCGTACTACATATCTTAACAAATCTGGTGATTGCATCTTCAGAATATTACAAAAAGACATATAATCATGAAACTGTATGCCCATCATACTGATTGAGCTATAGGGTCAAAAGGATATTTTTATGCTGGTCTTGTCATAATTTGTCAAGTAAAAACGCCAAATAAATCCGCATCCCAATCACAGTTTACGTTTATATACTGTAAACTATAAATTATCACAGTGACAAACACTGTGGGTGAGATTTATCTAAAGTTAGAGGCTTGATAAAAAAAAAACAGCCCTCAAATACACTTCGATTATTTCACTTTGTATTTTGAAATGCACTTTAAAATAAAAGTATTTTTCAATTGTACCGATATCCTTGACCTAAACTTTTTGTTTGTCATCTATACGGGTACATAATATGTAGTCCGGTGATTAATATAACTACCAAAAATATTTTTTGTGTTAACCATTTCATGTTATAGGCCTATATGTTATTCTGTGTAAAATATAATTTCACAAAATAATAGAGATGAATGTGCCTGAAAATTAAATTTAAACTTGAACTCCATTATGTCATAATTACAATGTTAGGCCATGCCAAACAAGAAACACTAATAGCCAATAGCCCAATCTTTTTTTTTATATAGAAAATATATGGTCGCAACAATTGGGGTTCGCGGGAATACCCCCCCCCCCTATCCCCCGTTTTGGGGAAAAAATGAAGAGGAAAGTTTCGGCATTTCATATTTTTTTTTGGCTTTTCATGATTTAATATTCCATGGGGCATATTTCAGCTATACCTATTTGGTCAACCATTTTGTTGACGAGAAACAAATTTTGGACAAAGTGAACCCCCCCCCCTCCAGAAAAAAATGCTTGTATGAGCTTGAAATGGGTGAGCGTCCAGCAATATGCCTCGATTATTATTAAACCTGATGGTCACTGGACCAAAGAGTGCAAGTCCTCTTGCGTTTCATGCCCAACAATCATTTTTCTCTCTCTCGGCCAGTAACCTATATCAGATATTATATCTCTGCCGTGATCAGGCTGATGGCGGCCGTTCTAATTTCGGACGGACTATAGCGCCCAAGAATGATAGTGCTACCAAATATGTTTATGGAGCGCAGGGGCGTATCCGGACATGATATTGTTAAAGGGAAATTACAAAACTTATCTTGATGATTTCATGTAGATGATTATGTGAAAGATTACGTACCTTAACAAATCTTGAATAACAACTTTTTAGCATAAAATATAACTTTCAGTGTTATGTGGGTGAGACCGAAACAATTTTTTTTATAGACATTTTGATTTCTTGGAATAGGTCTTCGTTATTATTTGTTTAGAGAGAGATCGACAAGTTCATGAACGATGGCCCCAATTTTTCATTCTATTTTATAGTGATTAAAATATTTGAATAATTGCCAAAAAATATTTAGTGCGAGCCTCTACAGTCTAAAGTGGCAGCACTAATAACAAAAATAATTGCAAGTTGTATTTTGAAAAATAAATTATTTTGAAAAATGAATTGTGTTTTAAAAATTTGGGGAGATCGCACCCCTTTGTCCGTTTCCTATTTTGAAAAAAAATCGGGGGGGGGGGGGTGAAACGACATTAAACCACGGTCCGGCACAAACACGAGACTGTGAGCGTAAAATAGTGAGCGCGAGGAGCCGACAACTCGGGCGTGTTTGAGAGAAGCCGACCGTTACAGACCATTCTAATTTAGCTGTTCATCAATCTTCTACAGCCAGGGTCATAACTGATATGACTCATCTCCTTTCCTCAGAGTTCACGTCCATTTTCATCGGTTGGCCATTTCATTTTCACTTCCCATCCAAATCTTTCATTACTCTTCAGTTCAAACATCGATATTTCTTTCCCTATAATCTGTGCACACCAAAAGTATTACGAAGTTCCTGTCGCTTCTAAAATTAAAACCAAACTATAACTCTTTAAAATTAAGATTATTTTTACAACATTAACTATTTTTTTAAACCTCCGAATGTATTTTAACATAAATTATCATAAAAAGCCAAGTATACAAAACGGCTCTATCAGAAATGTACACTCTTAAAATAGTTGTGGAAATATGTCAAACTTTTAACCAACCCTAAGTAACATACTGTCCACACAACTATTGGTTAAAAAATGTCCACATTGGGTAATAAAAGCTAATAATTGAGTAATGAATTTGCTCAACTAGATTATAATCGCCCAAAATATATACCTATTTTGTTTACCAACATACATTACCCAACACAGTGGACAGTATGTTACCCAACAGGGTATTCAAGTTACGAACTCACACAGTTGTTATTATCATTGTTGTGAATGCGATTAAATTTTGTCACTTGCACCTCCTGATTTTATTCCAATAAATTCAAGTCAGGAGGGGTGGCAGACTACCCCCCCCCCCCCCCCCGACGAGTCACAAGCAATGCAAGGGACGTATCCCTGTCCCCCCCTGACGAGTCACAACTGATCCCTGACGAGCCACCAGTTGCCCCCTCCTTTGAAGTTGAAACCTTTAATTTTTTTTTCTGGCGCGAAATGTCCTTTCTATCCTAATGAGGACCTTCTTTTTTTGCACGTCAATTTTTTGGGCGGATGATTTTGCCCCCCCCCCCTGGAAAATCCTAGGTACGCTACAAATACACGACAAAAATATATCTCCAGTCTTTGTCAAATAATGATAAAAAGATGATATAGAAATAGAAAATACAATCGATGTATTTCTTTTTGTTAAAAAAAATCTGAATATATACAGGATATTTGTTCTTTTGATAATTCGATGAAATAGCTTATCATCTAAGCATCCGCGTCTCATTTAGAATGTGTGTCTTAGAGTACATTTACTAAATAAAACCCAAACAAACAAACAGATGTCCTAAACAAGAATGATTCAGGGTTGCTACTGAAATTCATACAAATCAATTCACGAAAAGAACATTTTCCAAATACATATTGAAACAATGAATTTTTGAAGAGGAACTGGTATTTAATATAAATATTGATCATTGTGGGCATAAATTTTTTGCTGGTAGAATGATCTCCAAGAAATTCAAATACCTATAGCTAAACCGTCGAATAGTGCCCGGTTAAAAAAACGGGTGACAAAGGTAGACTCGAACATCCCAAACACGCCCGAACTATCGGCAGAAAGTCGGCTTACACTACGGGAAGCAAACGGATTCATCTGCAGCATGCACTTGGCTAAAGTTTGATGCACACAGGTCTAGCTGATCATGAAATTAATATTCGTCTCAAACGACACCATAAGTAAAATATATAATGGTGATGCAATATTAAAAAATAACAGAAAATAATCGTGATAAGAAATAACATAATATATTTATCTTTCGAAAACACACACGAAATGTACGCTAAATTACTAGAATCCTACAAAACACATTCTAGCAAATCTCAATCTTGCAATGTACTTCTTTTATTTTACATTGAAGGTTCCATTCGACATACACTGTGATAAATCATAAAAAGCCTTGAGAATAATACATCACACGTAGAGAGAAATGAGAAAGAATTGACAATTTCTGTTATCAATTTTTTTTTTTCTATCCTATCGAATTCTATATTCAAGTCATATTCTGAAGGAAAAAAGATACAACATTGCGATATTATATTTTGAGTTAATCCATGAATATTATGATGCGATCATGACTAATTTTACTAGTGTTGAAAATGTGAATTTTGTCAATTGTATCTTCTCTGTGAAAAGCACATTTCATCTTCTAGACTATTTTTTTTAACTCCCAAAGTAAAAAACAATATTACCAGATGTATCATTTTGGGCCTTCATCATTAAATATGTCGTTGGGGATAACAATCGAATAATTTAAATCTACTAGCATCCTAGAACATGAAACAAATGATAGACTCTATTATCAATTGTAACTATACATTTATGTGAAAAAAAACATATACAAAATTTACGATCAGTTAATGATTGTACCTCTTGATGATAAAGACTTCAGGGTCTCGTAACACAAAAGGTTTTCGATAAATCGCGAATATGAAAGAACCGCCCTGATTGGTTCCCGGTCAGTGTTTAAACAAAGTGCGCATGCAACAATGATCTTGATTGGTCATTGGTATTTAGCGATTGATTGTGTTATGGAGCCCTGGGCCCCGTCTAACAAAGAGTAACGATCGATCCGATCAATCGTAACTCTATGGAAATCCATCAGTGTCATAATTTCTTCTACAGGAAATTTGTAAAATGTCCTTTGTAAACAAAGGAAAATACACCAAATTGTCAAGAAATCAATGAATTCATGGAAATACATTCATATCTACAATTTTTTTTGAACAAACAAGCATTTTATATATGTTGACGTTCCTGGCCGTCCATAGTTGCGATTGATCGGATCAATCGCAATTCTTTGTAAGACGTGGCCGTAAACAATTATATTCATCAGTCTTCGTATACAAGTAAGATGAGTTACACAGTGTTTAGTTGTTTACATGTAACCCATGGATATGTAATTACCATGTTTACTGTGATGATGCTACCGGTCGGCTTTTTTCTAAATAGAATATATGAAGTTATGATTTTAAAAATATATATGTAAAAGCATAGTTTCCTGATGTAATTAGAATTGAAACGACAAATGTGACTCATCAAAAGTCTAATGAATCTATAGTTTCCTCAATCATTGTCCAAAGCAATGAAAAAAATTATTATAGCAATTGGTATAGAATTATTCCTGGAAAAGTGGTCATTATACTTTCAACTGTTTCGTGATGAGTGTAAACGTGTCTTTTTTAATGTGTTTATTTTTCATTTTCATTTTCGTTTTCCTTTTTTTTTTCTTTCTTTCTTTCTTTCTTCACCTTTCTTTTCTTTCTTTTCTTTCTTTCTTTCTGTCTTTCTTTCTCTTTGTCTTTCTTTCGTATAAACAAAAATCATTAAAGCAATTGGTATAGAATTATCCTGGAAAAGTGGTGATTATACTTTCAACTGTTTCGTAATGTGTAGTCTAAACATGTCTTTTTTAATATGTTTTTTTTTCATTTCTTTTCTCTTTCATTTTCATTTTCCCTTTTCTTTTTTTCTTTCTTCATCTTTCTTTCTTTCTTTTTTTTCTTTTTTTTTCTTTCTTTTTTTTCTTTCTTTCTTTCTCTTTGTCTTTCTTTCGTATACTCTTTCTATACCACTCTCTCTTTCTTTGCATGTTTGTTTGTTTGTTTTTTCTCTCTTTATGTGTGGTTGGTTTGTTCCTCTTTTTTTATACCTTTCCCCCTTTTTTCTTCGATTTATTCTACTGTCAAAGGAAATTGTACGTTGGTCTAAATGTTTTTGGTTTCCAATTAGCAGCGGGTTTTATATCGAATACAAATTTCTAGTTACAAACTTCCAGGCCTGTATGAATAGCAATTTGAACAACACTACGTATGAAAGGCACATCACGACAAGAGACGAAAAGTTATCATATTATGAAAAATCTTTTCATTTCCAATGATACATTTTCTTGAATTCCTTACCGATTCAGGGTTCGGATGCTGTCATTTATTGGAAGCTATAATTCTGAACTTTTCTTTTGATTATTTTCTGAATAAATGAATTTCTTTGGATTGAATCGAAATCTGACAAAAAACACACTGTAGGCCTATATGTAGTAGCTTTTCTTTACGTCCCAACTGCCCCCACCCCTCACAGCCGGCTAATAGACTCCATTACAGGCGCACACGTATATAGGGGCACAAATAACACAATGAGGACATTGTCAAGTGTAAAGGGCTTCAGGCAGATGCTTGTCCCATCATCGGTTGACCTCTGGAGCTAAGGTCACTCCGTGTAACGAGGTAAACAGATCCTCCACCTTCAAGAAAACTTTCTTAGATGATTGATCAAAATTGGAATAAATTTTCATCGCATCTCTTTAAGGACCTCAAGGTGTGCAACCTTTATCGTAAACTGCCCCCCCCCCCTCCAACTCTCCTTCTCCCCTCTCCCCCTCTCTCTCTCTTCTTTCTATCTCATATTAAAAAAAGGACAGATAGAGAGAGAGAATTTGTGAGACTTCTAAAAAAAAAGTTAACCGTTTCGAACAACAAGAAAGATTTCAAAAATCCATCTTTGGGTCTCTTTTTCCTCTCATGCTCATACATTTCTACATTTCATAATATGACTAAAAAAGCTTCCCTGTAGATAAAATTGAAAAGAATAGATAGATAAATAGATAGATAATTAATGAATAACTTAATGAATAAATGAGTAAATAAAAGAAAATAAATAAATACATAAATAAAAATAAATAAGTAATTAGATAAATAATAGATAATAATAGTAGTAGCAGCAGCAGCAGTAGTGGTAGTAGTAGTAGGAGTAGTAGTAGAAGTAGTAGTAGTAGTAGAGAGTAGTAGAGGTAGTGAAAGTTGCATCAGCAGAAGTAGTAGTAGTATAGTAGTAGTAGAAGTAGTAGTAGTAGTAGTAGGAGGAGGAGGAGTAGTAGAGGTAGTAGAAGTAGAATTTGTAGTACTAGTAGCAGAAGTAGAGTAGTAGTAGTAGTAGTGGTAGTAGTAGTAGTAGTGTGTAGTAGTGGTAATATTGGTGGTGGTAGTAGTAGTAGTATAGTAGAGTAGTAGTGGTGGTAGTAGTAGTAGTAGTAGTGTAATATTGGTGGTGGTAGTAGTAATGGTAGTACTGGTGATGGTAGTAGTATAGTAGTAGTAGGAGGATGAGTAGTAGTAGGAGTAGTAGAAGTAGTTGTAGCAGTAGAAGTAGTAGTAGTAGTAATAGTAGTAGTAGAATTATTATTATTGTTAGTATTATTATTAATATGAGTAGTAGTAGTAGAAGTAGTAGTAGTATAGTAGTAGTCGTAGTAGTAGAAATAGTAGGCTAGTAGTAGTAGTAGTAGTCGTTGTTGTAGTAGTAGTCGTAGTATAGAAGTAGAAGTAGAAGAAGAAGAATTAGTAGTAATAATAGTAGAAGTAGTAGTTGTAGTAGTAGTAGTAGTAGTAGTAGTAGGAGTAGTAGAGGTAGTGAAAGTTGCATCAGCAGAAGTAGTAGTAGTATAGTAGTAGTAGAAGTAGTAGTAGTAGTAGTAGTAGGAGGAGGAGTAGTAGAGGTAGTAGAAGTAGAATTTGTAGTACTAGTAGCAGAAGTAGGAGTAGTAGTAGTAGTAGTGGTGGTAGTAGTGGTAATATTGGTGGTGGTAGTAGTAGTAGTAGCAGCAGTAGTAGTATAGTAGTGGTAGTAGTAGTAGTGTAATATTGGTGGTGGTGGTGGTGTGTAGTAGTAGTAGTGATGGTAGTAGTGGTGATGGTAGTAGTATAGTAGTAGTAGGAGGAGGAGTAGTAGTAGGAGTAGTAGAAGTAGTTGTAGCAGTAGCAGTAGAAGTAGAAGTAGTAGTAGTAGTAATATTAGTAGTAGTAGTAGTATTAGTAGTAGTAGAATTATTATTATTGTTATTATTATTATTATTAGTAGTAGTAGTAGTAGTAGTAGTAGTAGTAGTAGGTAGTAGAGTGGTAGTAGTAGTAGTAGTAGTATATACTAGTAGTAGTAACAGTAGTAGTGGTGATGGTAATAGTAGTAGTTGTTGTAGTAGTAGTAGTAGTACAAGTAGAAGTAGTAGTAGCAGTAGTAGTAGAAATAGTAGGCTAGTATAGTAGTAGTAGTAGTAGTAGTAGTAGTAGTAGTAGTAGTAGCAGTAGTAGCAGTAGTAGTAGTCGTTGTTGTAGTAGTAGTCGTAGTATAGAAGTAGAAGTAGAAGAAGAAGAATTAGTAGTAATAATAGTAGAAGTAGTAGTAGTAGTAGTAGTAGTAGTAGTAGTAGTAGTATAGTAGTACAAGAAGAAGTAGTAGTAATAATAGTAGTAGAAGAAGAAGAAGAAGTAGTAGTTACAATAGTAGAAGTAGTAGTAGTAGTAGTAGTAGAAGAAGAAGTAGTATAATAATAGTAGAAGTAGAGTAGTAGAAGTAGTAGTAGTAGTAGTAGTCGTGTTGTTGTAGTAGTAGAAGAAGAGGAAGTAGTAGTGATAATAGTAGAAATAGTAGTAGTAGTAGTATTAGTAGTAGTAGTAGTAGTAGTAGTAGTTAGTAGTAGTAGTAGTAGTAGTAGTAGTAGTAGTAGTAGTAGTAGTAGTAGTAGTAGTAGTAGTATAGTAGTAATATCAGTAGTAGAAGTAGTAGCCGTATAGTAGTAGTCCATGTAGAAGTATAAGTAATATTATAAGACATAGACAAGGAAGAGTGAGATATTCTTTCTTTTATGTTTGATAAATTATCAATGATTTACTTAATAAATTTTTGAGAGAATAAGCAAATTTGCGATGAATATGAAGTTGAGTTATAATCGCCATTGACTATGTTAGTAATACAGATTTGATTGGTATTTTAGATTGATGATGATGAAGTAACATTAGAAAATTCAAGTACAACCGCTATTATGTTGCCCAAAGTCAATAAAGTACTTTCATTGTTTTTCTTCATTATTTATGTTTGTGATAATATTAATGATTTTTTTTCTAATTAAGATTCAAGGAATTTTGCAAGATAGATCCTTGCACTTCTGTTTGAAATATTATTTTCATTATCATTATAATTATATTATTGTTAGTATTACTTTGTTCCGTTAGTTTTTGCTCGTCTTCTTTTTGCTCTGTCAACTTTGACACAAACTCACTTCTATTACATTCTTTATATCAAATCCAAATTACCACTGTTATGGGGATGTGATTATTAAGCGATTGAACTACAATAATCAAATTATGTATCAGGTAAATGTAAAAATATTCCTTTAGAGTTGTTGTTTAAAAAGAAACTGTTACATTTCAGTCAATTTAATTTCATGATCTTTTAAAATAATTCGCATCAAAATAGTATTTGTATGTGCCATGGCCTTTGCTTCAAAGAATATATTCATCGAAAGCAAAATGTTTTTTCTTTTTCATCTCAAACATCTAATTATCATGAGTATACTCTTAGCTCAGTTTATAGCACACATTACAACCCTACCAGTATTAATTACTATCGTTAAAATTAATTTTTATTAAAATGACTTTGTGTAAACAAACTAAACGGTCTGATGAATACAGACAAAAAAAATATTAAGTGGAAATAGAGACATAATTTTTTTTTCAGCTAACGAAAGTAAAATCGATATACTGGAAAGGCAAAAAAATATATATTTACAGCATTAGTTAATGTCAACAGTGTAATTTTTCATACAAAATACATACCTGGAATATGTCCAGTTGTGTAGTCGTGTCCTCTGGTTGTCTTCCGATAGCACTGTTATTCTTCACTTCAGAGGGCAAAATGAGAGGCACCATCCAATGGTATTTTATTCAATGTTACGAATGATCTTGTCAATCTATTAAATATACAATTTACCAAGTGCTCCGCAAATATGTCTTATGTTGAAACATCCGTATCTTCAAACATAAAAGATGTCGACTTCGAGATATTTCCAAGATGGCGTCTCTATATAGACCGGACAATGAATGAACAAAAATGAAAAATCTGTCTCCGGTGGAAAGTCAACTAAAATGTTACTTAAACTAACAATGAAAATTGTAGAAACTGTCTATGTTGAAAACACTGTCATCTTCTTTATATCTGGCCGAGATGCCAAATACGTCTTGGAAAGTACTTTTGGTTCGCTAACGCGTAATAATGGCGAGAATGTTTATGGTTTTGACAAGTGTAATCTATGCATGTGTTTTCTACGTTTCGTCAGCCAGGGCACCGCCCATATACTGTGGCGAAAGGGGGTATATATTGTCAGGCTGGTGTCATAATGTGATGTGCATTCTATGTTTCATTCCCTTCATTGAATATTTCGAAGCAATAAAACAGACTACAATATAATCATTGATCGGGTGATATTTAAATAATAATAATGATAATAATAACAGTAATAGTAATAATAACAGCAATAGAATGAAGATGATGATGATGGCAAAGATGATGATGATGATGATGATAGTGATGACGATGATGATGATGACGATGATAGTGATATTAATGATGATGATGATGATGATAATAATGAAGATGAGTAAAGGATTATGATGATTACAAATTAGGGGCCGATAATAATTATCATAATAATAATAATAAGAATACTTCAAATATCATGAAAGCTAGGTATTTAGTTATCCAACAATATCATGTCTAGAGAATATCTATAAAACTTCATATCAAATCAGCTTTTGTACAGATTGTCATTTACTTCTCATACTTCGAATCATTAATAAACGACGTTAATACATTAATAGGAAACAAAACTTTAGGCACCATTCAAAACCGGATTTGGGTAAATTCCCCAAATCAAACGTCCTAATTATGATTTAATAGAAGAATACATCGGTGAGTCAGCTCCAAAAAAATTATGGTGGGAGTATATTGATTTCGTACGATTGCCCCCCCCAAAAAAAAATACATTAGAGTTTATTTGATGAGAAAGTAAGCATAATGAGCGAATGACTCGCTATTTTTCTACATGTTGAACACTCACAAAAAAAAACGCACTCACGCACATCTTTACTCACCCTCAACGCTCACCCAAACACGCCTTCACACATTATTATATTTGGTGATCTTCGTATAACTACATTTTTGGGGAGAAAATGTGATTATTAATCAGCCTGGTGACGAAAAATATCATTTTCGGTCACAAAGGCAGAAAATTTGATTTTATTGATATTTTGGGGGATAGTTTTAACTTCAGGTACGATATAAATGTATACAAATTCAAGCCCTATATAAATGAAAATTAATGACCAGAATTTTCTGAATGTCCTTACATTGGACAAAAGTTGTGTAAAAAAAATTTTTCTCGAATTTGTAAAAGCAATTCCATGTATGTCTATGCAATTTTCTCCTCAATCCCTTCAACATGCTGACACATTTAGCTCAATAAGCCTCCAGAAGAAATGACATAAGCTTCAGAATTAAAAAAAAAGTTTGATTTACATTAATACAAAAATATCGCGTTGTTGATATTAAATCATCAGGTAATTTTAACGGATGGAAGACTAAATATGTCAATAGTTATTCCTCCATCTATAACTGATATATATTACATATAGCAGTAATCATTCACTTTTCAATCTCATCAAAATGGTAAAATGCCAATTCGTCTACTGCCAACTCGTTCACTCACCACGTGGTCTACTTTCATTTAGTCTAATGCCACTCTGTCCATTCAGCAGTTCATCTAACAAACAGTTGGTCCAATAACCATGGTCCAATCATCACTTCGTCTAATCACCATTTCGTCTATGACCTTTTCGTATCATAACCAGTTGGTCTAATATGCAATACATTTCCATTCATTTTACACAATTAACACTAAGTCCAATTAGACCAAATGATAGTAGACAAGGTAGTAATTGGACGAATTGGCATTAGACGAATTGGAAATAAACCATCAAAACCCCCATAAGTTTGATACTGATATTGATATACAGTAATTGGCCATTTTAATGGTTCATCTGCGGCATGTATATCCACTATCATTTTGGTGAAAAATATTGTGAAGATGTGTGCCATCGGGGTAATGTTTGAAAATCCGAATTTAGGCATGACCGATGTCAATTTCTTGGGTAAAAGCAGATTTTTAGTAATTCGTACTCCAATCAGCGTAAGTTGAAAACTGATCTTACTTACATCGAAATTATTGATGTTAAACTTAAAAACATTTTAAAGGAAAGTTTGTTACTTTTCAAGATGTTATTAGAATTATAAAAGTTCATTTTTTTATGCTACGACTGTTCAAGTGGTAGACCGCCTGCCCTATGAACAGGGTCGTGGGTTCGATCTCCGACCGAGTCATACCACACTAACTTAAAAAATTAGACTTTATGCTTTCTTGTCAGGCGATCAAAGCATTGTTGAGAAGAGCAAGAATAACACAACACATGCATGCAGGGTCAGCTGGAAGATTGGTATGTATGAGCTGAAGTGGCTACACTTGGTAAATAATATAGACTTCGGATTTTTTTTGCGTAAAGGACAGATTTGTTTAATAAAACAACAAACTTACCTTTCGAGGTAATTACCCAATTTATTTGATAGTGGATAGAAGAAAATTTCATACCCCTTACATCCAACCATGGACCTATAGGTCCATGATCCAACCAATCAGGAGGGTCAAATTTTCTCATATTGTATTTTCTTTAATCAAGATGTTTGTTTACGTCAGTTGAAGACTTTCGGCTGAGTAAATTTTAGAATGTACTGAAATATATACCATCGGCCATTGACTAAGTTGCGGATAATAATTAAAAAAAAATCATCCTTGGGAAGAACAAAAATGCGAAAAATCGGCATCGTGGGCCCTCGGCCTCGGATGAAGACCACATCAGTGGCATTCCTTTCAAAGATAATCATTGTTTTAGTATAAGGTAAAACTTTTACACAAAACATGACCCGATGTGATGACTTTTGTATATTTTGTTCTGTGACTTTTCTTGGAAAGGAACTGTTGAAAAGAATTGGAACAGCAAGACACTGTGTCCTTTGAATTGTTATTTTCAGAAACTTAATGGGTCAAACAGACAAATAAATAGAAAGCAGACGTCATAAGGTAACTCCCACCCAACAATGAAATTGAAATACATTATCAGGTTTTTCGAGAAAAAAAAAGGAGGTATGAATTTTACATAGTTCTTGAAAAATGAATTTGATTTGTACAAGGTGTATCAAGAAAAAATATTAATTTTGTGAGGGCTGATTTCAAAGTCCATGGAAAGTTATAGCCAATTTCGGCTGGTTTTCCCCATTTTTTTACGGTGTTACTCAGTTCTGGATGGTTTGAGCTGGTTTTGGCCGGTTTTAATATGGCCAGTATTGGATGCTTTTAGCCGGTTTTGGACAGCTTTGGACGGTTTTTGTCGGCTACGGTTTTAAGACGCGCGTCTTTTTATTATTCTAGTCACCACTGAACGATTTCGGACGGTTTTGAACGTAATTAGCCGATTTTATTTTGTTGATAGATAGTTTATAGTAAAATAATATTTTGCATTCAATATGGTTATAATAGGCTAAAGCATCATTCTAATGATCTGTATGACTGTAAATAAAAAAAAGAACAATAATTCAAAAAAAAAACTCGAAACATTCAAGATATGGCCTTTCGAGCCACTTTGCATTGTTTTTTTTTCTATATTTACCTTTTCTGGTATATCTGCAGAAAGAGGTTTGGGTGAAAATATAACATCAATGGCCTTTGAATAAGGCTAATAAACATAAAGATGTAGTCAGTGCATAATTTTCATGTCCGCTCTCCGACTGAACACTATACGGCGGCAGTGAAGGAGCGTAACTATGAATGGCGTCACGCACATAGATCTCTGCGATGTCTGTTTTTGTCATCTACGAGGTTCCCCCGGCAGTTCTCCCCCGGGGTCAAGCTCGCCTTCCTTGCTGATTAACTTGCCCCGATCCGTGAATTATGATTGCTCGATAAAAGCTCACCGACCCGCCAATAGCTGTGAAATTTCATAATTCTGAGGGCCAT